>NW_013668322.1:0-43613 GCF_000517525.1 Limulus polyphemus
TGTAACTAAATAAGATTGAAGGCTATGTACATTATGCTTTGCCTGAGCAATAACAACATTATAATGAGTAATTTAGGTTAAATTTCGTACTTCTCTAAAGGGTAGTAAAATAATTAGGGAAGTGAGAAGACATAGATAAGAAACGTCATAGTTTCCATACTAGCGTAGATTGAGAATTTTTTAGATATTCCCTTTTAAAATTAAAAGTTGAAACTTAAATAATACTAAAGCTTGGTTTATCATATACGTTCTGATTCCGAGTTTATTCATATGCATTGATAACAAAGTCGTTTAATTAAATTTTGAATGTACCTCTGTGAAAGGTTGTGATATGTGCACTTTGACTTACCAGAGGTGAAAAGGTTAACAATGATTAAATTGTACATTGTAAATAAAGTTTTTCATTGACACTGAAGTGTTTTTTTCCCCTTTTTTTCTAGAATCTATTAAATTATACCCATGGGACCCTTGAAAATCTCACTGGGACTCTTGAAAAAAAAAAGTTGAGAGTCCGGAACCCTTCACTATGGGACCCTAGTGAGAACATTATTATATTTAGTAGATTTATGGAATTACTGTAATCCAAGAAAATGTGTACACTGAGTAAAATATGCATTTTTAGCTATACATCTATTTGTTTTGTTACTTTATCGCAAAACTACACAATGGGCTATCTACACTTTTCCTCAGACATAATTTCAGATTACGTTTCCAACGTGAAAATCCCGTAGGTTAAAAATTGAGCTAGTAAAGAGATATTGGTACATTTAAAAAAAAACATTCTATTGGACCATTGGGCTTGAGTTCCCTAAATCTGGCCTTGCCTTCACTCTATATTTTTAAATGTTTAACTGTTTTTTGCCATACTTTTTTTTACCAACGAGAAATCTTGCGCAAGCCTTAATGAACCACTAAGATTCCATTAAGAACCACCAGTGACTTTTCTTTCTGTTATTATGAGTGTACAACTTTATTGCTCTTTTATGTCAAGTACAATGAAATTTTTGAAGGTCATGTCAGGTTTCCACACATATAAAAATGCGAGTAATCAACTTTTCATATACAGGAAGTTCTAAGAAGCTTAAATGACACATCTACATAATTTCTTTACGATCCACTCAGTTATCCCTCCCCCTTATAACACTAGAATTCGGGATTACCGCTGGTCACAGCTGGATGTATCTTGTTTGCATATAACGCCTAACGAAGCACGGGAACTTGAATACAAGTACATTTGATTCTGACTTATGAAAATATTACAGCCATAATGTTTTCGCATCACAATGTCACAAATGTATTCTTTGCTGCATATACGTAAAGGACAATTTATTTCCTCATCTTCAGTCTGCAAAAAAATATTACATTCTAACATACGAGATATGTAAGATTTTCTGTAACAAATGAAACTCAATAAATCCACACTTAGATACAAAATAAGTACAAGTTGTGTCATTATAGTACTTAGTGGGTTAAATGGGTTTATAACACAGTAGTTAGGTTGTTTCTATGGTAACCATAAAATAAAATGCAAAATGATAAGGTTCATCAGATTTGCCAATACAGTAACTCTTTTTTTTCCATCTTGTGAGTTTGACAAATTGATAATCATTAGCACTGAATGACATGTTTCCCAGAATTGGCGCCAAATCTCAAAGTTACATAATACATAATAAATGAGTAGAATGTATTTTTCGTCTTACAGCGTCAAATCTATGATATAACACCCTATCCAGTCAAAAAGAATCGTAACATACGTGAAAAAATAAAAGGTTGAGGGCAAAAAATAAACAGACTCCGGAAATAACAGAGTTTCTTGGTTTCTTAGCCAGTGTAATGATTAGTCCAGATTTCGTAATAACTTTTCTAAGTCTTTGTAATACAGTTCTCTATATTTTTAGGGAGTTTTGCAATTCTCCGAGATACAGTTTTCTAGATTTCTTGATGACTTTTGCAAGTCTCTGAGATACACTTTGACTGATATAGATTACAAACAAAGTAGCTTAATTATGGACTGTTTTCCTCTTATTATTTTGTGGATTAAAGCTTTACACAGTGTATTGTAAGCATGTTGTTAATACATTGTTCATGGCAGCTGTTAGTATAAAGCATATTATCAAAATTGGTATGGAGGTTCATGAAGAGATACATACAAAGTTTCAGTTTTGCATTTTGCGGTTTTTATGGGCGTTCAAACCTGACAGACGTTCGAATCACAAAGCTAGTATATTCCGTATAGTTAGATGGGTCATGTGAGAAGAGGTGATGATAAATAAATTTCTTGCTATCAATTAGTTGCAAGCATGCCGATGCCCAAGGTATTGTCAAGAACATTAAGTTGATAGTTGCTGTTAGAATGCTTGGTAATAAATTTAATGTAAGGATGAAATGAATTTTGAAAACAAAGAAAATTTAGTAAAGTCATTGTTTTATAATCCAAAGATGTAATCAATAAACAAGTACCAAGTTTATACGCTTGTTGTTCAAACATGCAAAGAAAAGAAACTACAGAAAAAAAAACTAAAGCAATTCTTTTGTAGTCTATAGTAACCTATTTATTATTTTTTGTAGAAGTCGTCGTTGAAATCGTAAAAATAGCTATCATGTTCGTTCAGTTCATGAAAAAGAAATGTACTGTGATTATCTATAACATAACTGTTTGGTTGTTAAATTTTGCATTAAGCTACTCCAGAGCTATCTGCGCTAGCCGTCCTTAATTTAGAATTGATAGACTTAACGAAAGGCAGCTAGTGAACACCTCCCGCCACCAACTCTTGGGCTACTCTTTATCAATGAAGTGTAGGATTGGTCGTCAATTTCTAATGCCCCATGGCTGAAAGGGCGAGCATTTTCGATGACGAGATTCGAGCCTACGACTACAAATTGCGAGTCCAGCGCCCTAACCATCAAAACTCTAGCCTAACTGATTCAGCTGTCACTCCTAAATAAGAATGATGTAAAAAGTCGTTTGGCATTATAAATGAAAAACAAAACTGTGTTTGAATTTACTGTCGTTATTTCAAGTTTCTAGGGAACTTTATACGCAAAGGTTACTAGGCGAGCAGCCACACTGGCAAAAGGGGCTTAAAATGAGGAGAACCGAACATAGTGTATAACAAAACACCTTTTTGAAAAGGATGGTTGTGGTCAACTTAAATGGGTTTCTAATACAGTAGTTAGATTGTTTCTATGGTAACCATAAAGAAAAAAGCAGAATGATAAGTTTCATCAAATTTGCCAATAACTCTTTTTTTTTATTCAAGGTAAAAATATAAGTAAGGTGTCAAAGTAAAGCTAATTAATTTGACTATAATATGATATGAAATTTTTGGGAATATTTTCTATGTTAATTAATTATGATTATTAAAAATAAAAATGTTGACAAACTTTAATAAAAATTTGTCTTTCGTTTATTATACATGCCACACAACTCATAATACTATAATAATTACTTCATCAAGCCAAATTATACATTGCAAGAATTGGCTTGATACGTTACATATTACGTTAAAATAGTTTTATTTCATCTTGTTGCGAGTTGGACAAACTGATAATCATTAGCACTAAATGATACGTTTCCCAGAATTGGCGCCAAAACCTCAAAGTTACATAATACATACTAAACGAGTAGAATGTGTTTTTCGTTTTACAGATTCAAATCTATGACTACAACGCTAGAATCCGTGTTTCGATACCCGTGGCGGGCAGAGCACAGATAGCCCATTGTGTAGCTTTGTGCTTAATTACAAACAAACAAATCTATGACATACTCACGCTATGCATGATGAATATTAAACCACCTCCTAGAAACTCTCAATTACATTCCAGTCAAAAGAATTATAACATATTTGAAAAAATAAAAGGTTGAGGACAAAAAATAAACAGACTCCGACGATGAGAGAACCTATAATAGAAGGGCATCCAAATACTTCTTGCTGCTTGTAAAAATCGTAAAGACAATGTATTTGTAATGTTTGGGCCGAACAAAGATGAAATTTTATCTAACAACGTTAAAATTTCACAACATAAAGCGATCAGAGTAAGCTACTCTAGTAAAAAATGTAGGCAATGATAATAACTTTGTCTCGTCACCAACCGCAGTGGCTCCGTTTCCATCACGTTCTGGTAAAGGTTTGTTTATTTGTTTGTTATGAATTTCGCGCAAAGCTACACGAGGGCTATCTGCGCTAGCCGTCCCTAATTTAGCAGTGTAAGACTAAAGTGAAAGTAGCTAGTCATCACCACCCACCGCCAACTCTTGAGCTACTCTTTTACCAACGAATAGTGGGATTGACCGTCACATTATCACGCCCCCACAGCTGAAGGAGCGAGCATGTTTTATGTGACGGGTTCTGGTAAAGGAGCTAACTATGTTCGCAGAAAGGACAACGCAGTTTTTGTCATCAGGTGGGACTGTTTCATATGTGGAAAAAAAGGTGACAAATTGACATCGAAAACCACAAATACAGGAGAGAGCACGAGAGAAAAAGTGTTGGATACTGCTTCTCAGGATGCTTTGATAAACCTACAGATGTTATCACATCCAGACCTGTTTGCATACGACGCAAAGTATCACCTGTCATGCTACGCAGCTTAAATATCGGAAAGAAACATAAATACAACTCAGTGAAAAGATGCTTAAAAAAACATGGAGTCTTCAATTTGTGAACAAGGTGAATAAGCGTTTAGAAAATATTAGATGATATAAAAAATAACAAATTGTCGAAGAAGTGCGTAACAATTCGGCTCAAATTAAGATAGACTACTTGCAAAAACTGGCACAGCTAGGCAAAGAAAAACAAATATACTGTTACGACAACGCAGATCACGTGACGCTTGTATCACGCCACTTCCTTCTCGAATCTTCATGAAATGTCGGGAGACTACTAGATTGGGGTAGTCTTGTATATATAAGACCGGCCAAGAAGCAACGTGGGGGGATGTGTAATTGAACTGCGGAGAGAGAATATTGTTGAGTTCGTGAGACGTTCATTGTGAATTATAGCGTTTGTTATAGCGCGACTGTTGAAATTAAGTGTATCGCAAAGTTGTATTCAGAAGGAATAAACCAGTTTTATTTAAGAAAGGACTTGTATCGGTAAAGTTTCTTCGGAAAGAATTTTTACGGAAAATTAACTAACGAACGGAGACGTAACAATATATTCTTGGAAATTAAAGTTAAACTGAGCTTTGGTGACAGGTTGGTATTTGTTGAACGTCATGTAATTAGAGGTATATGTTGCACCAAATTACAGAAAGTATCAGAATACACTGCATCGATTGGTTCTAACCCTCTCTAGATGATAAGTACATCGTTCTTGCTAGAGGCTTCTCTCGCAGTCGGTCGTATGACAAAAATGATTTGGAAGACCAGTACACATACATGCCTGCCATGGACCCCACTCATGAAGAAGTCGACACCAGAATGGCATTACAGGCAATCGATTTTTTTATCGACATTTGAGCACGTTATACTACGGTGTGATAATACTGGTGTGTTGGTATACTTTTGTATTACATGTATACGATCAAAGCCAAGCTTGCTCCATCAGTGTACATGCACCCTGAACATGCTAAAAATTCGTAATCAGAGAACGATATATTCCTATCAAGATAATCATTGAAAATATAGGACAAGATATTCGTCAGCTGTACACGCACTTACAGGCTAAGATATGTATTGGCCTCGACTACAGACGAATCATCAGCACATCTCCCACCCACAGAGGATGGTTTCAAACAGCATGCGATGCGAGCCAGGGCTCAAACAGCGATTTGGTGCCAGAGGCACACTGCCAGTTCTTCACTGTATAATCCTGTCGGGAACGGTTGGCATCTGGCAGAAGAAAACTCTGTCTAACCAGTCCTGTACACCAGAGAAGCAGCCTTGGGTTGAGGTGCGACAACTTATTTACGTGTTCTATAGAGACTGCATGTGACGTGGACACAAAATGTCAGTGTACATACGCAAGCAGGACTGCAATGTACTGAATTCTGTGGCTGTAACATTAATTTTGCAGTAGATTTTAATAGTGATGACGATAATGAGTGCACCTAATTGCATAACTACCAAGTTTTTATTTCATTGTTTATAAGATTTGCTACTTACCTAAGTAATTAGATAATTTAAAATGTTTACAAATATTCACTGTAGATCTCTGTCGACAAAGTAACACGTATCCAGATTTTTTTTTACTTTTTTACTGTTAACAAAAATTAAACAGTATTGTAATATTATATTAACAATAATACATATCTCAGAATTCACGTAACTTATTGTGATTGTTGCAAAATGACTAAATCATGGTACTTTATTTTCTTTGGGTGTTGTATCAACCTTATATATTTATTAATCAGTACACCTACATCATATAGTATCACTTGACGCTTACTCTTATTTCCTCAATTATTTTTCTACATTACACACATAAACTATATATATATATATATATCAAAATATTTGAGATAACATTTCCTAACGAATGATGTTATTTTGTAGCACTCTGCGGAACGAGTCTATCAATATAAAAAGTTAAATATGCCAGTATCTGTATTTTTGTAGTAAATATAAGCTAATTACCTATTTTGCACAATTATTGTATTTTTTATTAAAGAGGAATTAAAATGCTATCGTCTGATGTTAATTTGTCTTTTTTATCTTTATCGTTGTTGAAGATTTAATTATTTTTCGATAAATCACAATGCTCGCTAATTACGTATGATTGGCATGAAAATGAACTAATTAATATATGGAATATATATTTAACTTGACCACAACCATCCATTTCATAAAGGTGACATATATCGTAACATAGAAATATAGGTGGTGTTTTGTTATACTTATGGTTAACGTTCAATCCAAGGCACATTCCTGGCCATTAGTCTATAAAATGTTAAAGTACTAACTGTTAATGAGAAAATACGGTTTTCCGGTTGTTGTTTTTTTACTGATCTATTTGTAGATTGTATGGATCTTCAAAATATACTAGATTTATAAGAATTCGATAAGTCATAAAAAAATGCACAAAAATAATTGAGGGTTTAAATTTTTTTATAAGAAAACTTAAACTCGAATCCCACAATAGAGTTTTTGAATGAACCTAAGAAAAATCAAAGTTTTTGTTTAGTTTATGGTATCTCTCATTGCTACTTAAATGTTCTTCTGTTTCATCCACATAGGTTTAAGACTATAAAACTTATATCTATAAACCATATCAGACACTTTTTCAATATCATGTTATCTTAAGGTGTTTATTTTTAAAGCATATAACTTTTCAGATGAAAGACTGGGTTTATATAAATGGTCCTAACATGTGCCCACATATTAACCTACGAATTGAAAATTCAGTGCTGTTTGAAATATTGGAAGTATGAAATAAAAGGTATGAAGAACGGATGTCTGGTGCACCTGCTAATACCTTGTTACTTGTATATTCTGTAAATTGTGTAAAGTTGCTCGATAATGAATCTACAGTTGTAGGATTGTCCTTGATATGTTGCTGCTATTGTGATTGGTCAAGGAGGAAAACGCCCGTTACAACGTTGAAGCTTTTTATCGAGTTAATCGTTTATATCTCTTTACATGAGAATGTTTAAATATGATTCAAAAGATAGGGTGAAGTTTTGTATACTTACTATTCTCATATTTCCAGTTATTATAAGTAGTGCAAAGTTCGAGCCTTTTTCCAGCAAGTAAACTGTAGAAACTGAAAAAAAAAACTTCCATTAACATGGATAGTGGCTCCATGTTAGTTATTATTTGTCATTTTTAAGAATCAAATTTTATTTTATTTTGAGCAAAAGAAGCTCAATTAGAATTGTATTCATTATTTCTTAAGTTTTGGTATGATCAGTTTTTTTCGTATAAAATTATTGTCAGTTCCTCAGTTCATGTTTCTTACTGTTGGTGCTTACAATTTGAACAGAAACCTTTGCGACATACGAGTTAAACGGTAAAGTTAGCAACCTTAAAGTATAAGTATATTCATCGCTAATTTAAACCTGCTGACCAGCCCAAGGGTAACCACTTAGCAGCACCCGCTGTCTACTCTTAACCGAATAGAGGGATTAACTGACACAGCTATAAAGTCCCGTCAGCTGACAGTGCAGTATGTATTTAATGGAATATCATGTATGTTCAGTGCAGTATGTACTTAATGGAATATCATGTATGTTCAGTGCAGTATGTACTTAATGGAATATCATGTATGTTCAGACATGCATCCCGATCTCCAGTGCCATATTTTTTAAGCTTCTGTAGTTTTGTTTTGTCACATATCATGTTGTAGCAGTTCTCTTTATTCAACGATTCGAAACTTTTTTCAAAAATCTGAACAGTAAGCAATCGAATCTTCGTGATCAACATAGTTCAGCCTCAAGTTTGAAAACTTGAATAAAGTTTTTAAACCTTGCTGAGATTATTTATAATTATATGATTTGGTTGTGAAATCTATCAGAGCAGTCGTATAGGTCGCTTTGTGAATGGGTAGCACAACCATGGATACGGTCACTTTTTGGAAGAATTCCAGACTTTTCAATGTGGGAAGTGTCGATTGGAGCGTATTGCTTGAAATAGTTATTATAAAAAAGTGACCTTCAAATCCAGTTAAAAGCATAGGCACACATTAACACCGAATTTCGACTTGCGTCTACATCACAATAAAAAAAACTATGTATAACTAATATATTTTTATTATCAATTTTTACACTAAAATTTAGGTTTATTCATAAGAATTAATTGAAAGAATCGCATCGATTGATTTCGTAATGTCACGTTCAAGATAAAGTACTTCGTGGTGGTTTACACATACAAATAAAAACTAGTCGTTTTATTTTGTGCAACATTTCGGGCAGACGTAATAAATAGAAACTGTGGTAAGAAAGAATCGTTAAAGGAGTTAGAATATACAGAGATTCGAATTACACACGTTTCACGTGAATCATATTAATAAAAATATAGAGTTTTTCTCAATACGAAATACTTTAATATCTTGAATTTTCATGTAACTAAACTCGTTGTGGTACTTCTACTTCTCATACCACAGTTGATGAATGTTTGAAAAATAAACATGATTTCTGTCAGATATAAAAGACTGTTTAATGTAGGTAGTGTTATTAACTAATTTATTTTGTGTTTATAATTCATTGATGTCGAGGCCATCGAACGTCGCGTGCAATCCACTGATGTCAAGAATATAGAGATTTCTAGAAGGCCTAAGTGATAGACGTATAAATAGCGGCAAGCAGACGAAAAAAATAGCAAAAGAGAGTAAAGTAAAGTCACAGCATGGAGGAGTTTGATCAGAGAAAAGTTAAAAGCAAAGTTAGTCGTCGTAGGAATGAAAGGCCTAACGGTTGATATGTAGAGTGAGATTAACAATTTCGCGTAGGAAATAAGGAGACTAAGTTGTCTTGTCAAAGGGTGTTCTAAAGTAATTGAACCAGCCTGGGTGGACCATGACAAAAGGCAGACTATTCTTGGAAATACGAAAAAGAAGAAGACGATTTTTGAAATACAGGAAACCGCGGTAACTCAACGACAACGTAAGTGAACTATACACTGATAGTCTGGCGGTAGAAATAGAGAAAAATAATTCGGCTTGTCAACTGAATTCTAAGGCAATTGAATAGGCCTAAGTGGACTTTTGACAACAAGAAGAGAACTATATAGTGTTTAAGACATAACTATGACCTCCATAGTGTAATAAAATTTAATACATACGTTTAACTTGTTCCGAATGTATATAATATTTTGAAAACAAGTGGAGTGCGTGCTGCTTTTTTTTTTTTTTGTATTTATGGCCACGCCAACAAGTCACAGACACCTACTGTAGAAGACTCCTTAGCCTAACACACCCATATATTTACTTACTTGGTATATATATACAAACTAAAAAGTAAGTTTCTGACCATTTCTGTTGTGAGTGGTAGGCCTTTAATTTTTGTATAAAGTTATATGACCCACGTAAATCATATTGCAATGCCCTTTGGTAAAGCCACGTGACTTATGTAGCCCAACACAAAAAACTACCCCATACTTCTAGAAAACTTTAAAATTCTTGACTCCGGAACTACAGATTATGAACACTTTATTAAACAAAGCTTCTTTATTTTCAATGATCACCCAACACTAAATAATAACATCAGCTCCTCTCTGTTGTCATTAATGTAATCAATTCCAGATTCTCGGTGTTTTTATTTGACATTTATTATTATTTTAAAGGTATAGTGTTTATACTTATATTTAAGCCTTTCTCTACAATAGTCTATCTTATCAATGTCATTTATTAAACACTAGCGAAAGTACCCAGCTTTGCTCGGGTTATTAGGTTGATATATTCTAGATGACTATGTCAGTGTGTGTATTCTGAACCTATTTTTGTTTCACAGATATATAAAAAAAAAACCTGTTTTCTATGTGGATTTTCGTTAGCTTGCCTCACTAAAAAAAAGATGCGCATGCGCGCGCGCACGTGAGTAATGTAAGAAATAATACCCAGGTGTACACCCGCAGGGTCCACTTAGTATTTTGTAATGTAAGGAACCATCTCTTTTCTATGTGGTTTTCCATTAGCTTGCTTCATTAAAAAGATGCGCATGCGTGCACGCACGTGGATAAAATAACTAATACCAAGGTGCACACCCTCAGAGTCCATTTAGTATGTGTACAAAATCTCAGTTTTCTATGTTCTTTCTTCTTGGAGCTATGGTAATCACAGTTCTTTTCTATGTGGTTTTTCGCTAGTTTGCCTCATTGAAAATTATGCGCATGCGCGCGCATGTGGATATGATAAATAACAATATCCAGTTGCACACCATCAGGGTCCACTTGGTATTTTGTAATATGAGAAACCACTTCTTTTCAATGTGGTTTTTTGTTAGCTTGCCTCATAAAAAAGATGCGCACGCACGTGTATAAATAATAATACTCAGTTGTGTACCCTCAGGTTCCACTTACTATAGGTGCAAAATTTCAGGTTTCTTCCTGTTGGAGCTATGGCGGTCACACATACACAGGCACATTTTATCGTATATTCCATTATATTGTTACCGTTTAAATTTGTTCTTTCTAAATTTCGGATTGAACACGAAAACTCGCTCAATGCTAATGTTGTTTTCGTAGTTCGAACATTATGAACTTTTTTTTGGGGGGGGGGGGTAATTAACTCTGATGATGGAATTTAAGGAAATTCCGAAACGTCCATATAAAAGATGTTTTTTTTTGTATTACCATGTTTTTAATATTTATTATATAACCTATGTATATTCTAATCCCTAAACGATTCTTTTTTAGCATAGTATCTATGTAACACACGGTCTTTATTGCTTGAGCCCCACAGTGGCACAGCGGTATGTCTGTAGACTTACAACGCTATAATCCAGCTTTCGATACCCGTGGTGGGCAGAGCACAGATAGCCCATTGTGTAGCTTTGTGCTTAATTACAAACAAACAAATTATCGCTTGATGAAGGGAATCTGCCCGAAACGTTGCACAAAATAAAACTAAGTAAAGTTTTCATGAAGACGTGTAAAATCATGAACATAACACAGCTTCGTAAACCTCCAGAAAATGCGTGTTAATTTATCCTTTATTACATTTTCCTGATTGTTTCTACTCACACCTTGTGGAACAGTCACTTAATGATTTCACAAATTATAAGGCTAAGCACTTACAGCAAGGTTGTCGCGATCCGATATCAATCGCTGTCATGGTGAGTATACCATAGAATCACTTAAATCTAATTATTAACCATGTATATACTATAGGTAAAAAACTACTAATAACCAGTATCTAGTTATATGAAAAAGTAGTTACAAATTAACAATTAGACAACGACGTCTTAGGCTAGTCTATTGCATTTATTTTGAACGTAGATATTGTAGATTATCTTATTGAGTCACGTGAAAAGTTTAATAATGTTTTTTATTTTTGCATATTGTATCCTAATTTGTCCTTTATTTTTTAATATTAATTAACATTGTTGGTTAAACATCTGTCACATAGCATGAATTCTATAGTTAAGTTTGTAACTTCTAATTTCAATAATTTTTCTGAAATACCAAATGATACTGAGTGTAAGCCTTGGAAATTTTTTAACGTTTAATATATACATTTTTGAACGAAAAAGAAAGGAATATTTGTGATATACATTCATCTCCCCTGTATAATACTAAGAATGTAAAATAAGTGTAACACTGACAAATTCACAACATATAAACTCGTAGCATGATGCTTGACAATATCTTCGACTTAATCGAGTATCAAAGCTGAAATTGTCCGAAAATCCACTAGATTGGTCTGATACTGTTGCTTACCATTTGTTCTTGTAATTCGCACCACGAGGTGCAGAAAACCCGAGTGTTAAATGCCAGTAGAAGCTGAATAGCCGCAAACTTCCATTCAGTATGAAATAATATAAAGGCATGTATGTCTATCCGAAAAATACCAACTTTTACAAGTTTTAAAATTAGCGTTTGCATGATCTGACTAAAATACTTTCAGCTATGTTCGTTCTTTTGTAATATTTTCAATATTTTTTGCCAAGTATCTAACGTGGAAAACTCACGGTCATCTTTTCTAATAAGGAAAACGCACAAGGCAATGTTTCTTAAACTTTATTTCATGAACACTCGAATCTAAATACTCTTCAAAACTGTGTTAGTTTCAAACACTGGCCTGAAAAACAAAACGAACAAACATCGTCAATATTGAGAAATTTTTAAAAGCTTATCTTCGCGAAAATTATCTACGGAAGTTCGAACATACAAATTTATTATCAAAATTTAATGTAAACCTATAGACTGCTGGTACAAGTAATATTTATACATCAGTTACTATCAACCGTCAGATGCCAAGGTTTAAAGGCACTTTAACAGATTCAAAATAGTCTGTTATCCAGTTGTTAGGTGTCAGATGAGTTTCCCAAAATCAAAACCCTTTTGCTTATGTTAGCAAGCACGTATATGGCACCAACATGTTACCCACTTGTTAGGTGTCAGATGAGTTTTCCCAAAATCAAGACCCTTTTGCTTATGTTAGCAAGCACGTATATGGCACCAACATGTTACCCAGTTGTTAGGTGTCAGATGAGTTTTCCCAAAATCAAGACCCTTTTGCTTATGTTAGCAAGCATGTATATGGCACCAACATAGTTTTATGTGGATTCATTGCATTTTAACAAATCAGAAACATTCAGTAATTTAGATGACATATTTTGGTACCAAGTTTCTAAAAAGTAATGTTGGTGTTTTCATTATATCACTAGTGTACTCTTATACTCTTCATATCG
This sequence comes from Limulus polyphemus, assembly GCF_000517525.1. Classification (NCBI taxonomy): domain Eukaryota; kingdom Metazoa; phylum Arthropoda; class Merostomata; order Xiphosura; family Limulidae; genus Limulus; species Limulus polyphemus. The sequence goes on from NW_013668322.1 coordinate 13,288, forward strand.
AATAACATTATTAACCAGAAAAAATAGAAATGAGGTTCGGCCGATAACTAACTTCCTTAGAGTAACAGTATTACGGTAATACCGTTACTAGAGCTTCACGATGTTTTAGTAACGATGGGTTGAAAACCTTTAGATATGTTAAGTAGTGGCGTCGGAGATATACTGCGTTGCCCGGAGAACATTCATGTACAAAGCAAATCTGATCATGTGATGGACATTAGTAAGTGAGAAAAACGCTCTGGATCGTTATAACTGGTAAAATTGTATCCTACTTCTCCTGAGCATATGTTTAGCACTCTACGATGCATTAAACGTTTATAAAGGAAAGGTTGATGCTCTTAACATTCTAACCATGGTAAACAAATTTTATTAAAACTGGAGACAAAAACGGTGAAATGCCATTACTTTATTAGAACTTACATTTATCGATTTTTAATAACCTTTTAAAACGTTTTGCTTTCGTAGTTGAGCCCCTCCAATGATTATTTGCTTCCTGCACCATTAATGTTAAGCACGATATAATGTTTAGGTACAAAAGACCTTCTACCATATTTATGATACCCATGGTATTTCCAGTGAATTATTAAAAAAAATTAATGTTCTCATAATTAATCTACGAACGCTCGCAAAAACAACAACAATATCTTTCTATTGCAATGTGAGTCTGTAGGAAGGGCGCATGCGTCAAACATCCTTAAAGTTTAAACATCCTTTAAACCTTAAAGTTTTGCAGAGTTTTTCAAAGACTCACTGCTACCTTTGGTTCTTTTTTAAATTTTATTACCTTAAGAAATTTAAATTTATGAACTCTGAAATCTTATTCTATAGTTGTATTAGAATCCGCACACTATATAAATATTTTAAACCTTACCAATACATTATTCCATCTCTTATAAAATCATCCATGTTTTACAAATAAAAAAACGGCCAGAAAAAACGTTCTTTGCTAAAAAAAGTTCCAGAACATCAAAATGATATCTAAAAATGTAGGTTTCAGAATGAATTGAAAAAGAATAAATAATGCGTATGTCAGATTAAAACAATACACTTAGGAAAACTTTCTTTCTTTTGCATCTTTAGAAGAAAAACAAGTTTGCATCATTTTTTGGGGGACTCAACAAGTTCACACACTTTTCCACCTAAATGTAATTTTCACCTACTTCAGTCTTTCGATAAAAAACACTTTTGTTTTGGTTTATTTACATACAAGTACATATGTGATGAGTGTCTAAGAAATGCCACAAACTAAAAATTAAATATACCAAATATTATCATTTACTGTTCGTTTGATGTTAGTTAAATTTCGTGCAAAGCTACTCGATGGCTATCTGTACTTAAATTTGAAGTAATACACTAAAGGGAAGACAGCTAGTCACCGCCACCATCTATTGGGCTACGCTAATAGAATAGTGAGATTTGACCGTCACTCTTATTACCTATCCCTAGCCCCAAAGTGCGGAACGCGATTTTTGTTTTGGTATAACGGGGCGCGAACCACGAACTTCCACAGCCCATTGTTTATTGTTCCTAAAAACACTCCTGTACAGCTCGTCACTGCTAACCTTCGGTAATTTTCCAGATGTATAGGTACGTGGTAATGAATTCGTCGGATCTGCCAATTCTTACAAACTTGTATTGTATCGACCTGCAATTTTTTGTCAACAGACGGCACATAAACAATATACTAAGATGTCAGATACAGGCCTACAATCTCTGCTAAAAGAGCTGATTGGTATCAAAAATCTTTGAATTCACATAAAACAATAGGTCGCGAAAAAGCTGCATTCATAGAATACAAAGAATGTCAGATAGAGGCCTACAATCTACTGTTAACGGCTGATATATACAGACATCTCACACATTTTAAACAATGTTGTTTAATACAGACAACATTTTCACCAGCTCTGCATTTTCAAAAATTGTGAGTTATAATATGATGCATTTAAAGAACTACTTTTCAGTCAGTGAGCATTATGAGAAACTTTTAACTGAATTGTTTAATTCAAACACTGGGAGTTGTACAATAAAAATCTTTAACAACACTTTCAAACACAGGTAGTTGTCAGTTACAAACCTTGTAACAGAGTAACAGGATTTACTAAGTTAACTGCGATCATAATGCTTTCTTTATCACAAAACATTTAGCATTTTTATGACAAAAAATAGTTAACTTTTGTATATTTTTAAACTTCGAAACTATGTCATCACTAAAACAACAATTAATGATGAAATAGAAAAGCATTAATCACAGCACACTAAATTAATTGCTTGTCATTCATATATTTAAAAACATCGCACTACAAATCACCACAAATCAAAATTGTATGACTTTTGTTCTTGAACATTATATTAACCTTCACAGAATAAGCTGCTAGTTAATGTTTGTATAATTTGTACTATGGAATTTGTATCCCATAATAATTATCAAATCATAGCTTTTACAGATCATCATCACAAACATGATGCACTGATAAGTAGAGTACACAAAGCATAAACTAGACATCATTAGTGACTTAGAGTACCTATGACATAAACCATTCATTAATCTTGAAAGTAAATTTGTTACATGATGAAAGTAAAAACATATTTTCATACATTCATATCATTATTAAATCTAAATAACCACCTTTATGAACCAACAAAATTATTTTACAGTTGAATAGATTCATAAAATGTGTTGAAGGGTAAGAATGCAGCATTTGCTATGTACATTGACAAAATAACACTGGTTGATGACAGCTTTTAGAACAATTCCTACACATTACAAGCTTCTTAATATTGTTTTTAATAAGGTGCTAAATCTGGAATTACTGTTTTATGTGTAGTATAACATTTTCAGTAAATCTGAATGGATAGTGTGCTATATACTGGAAACAAATCACATTTAATCACACACACATATATATATATAATTCACCAAAACCTTATAACAGGTTCACTAATCTCAAACTAAATATGTGAAGGAACATTCCTATGTACCAACTATTACATACACAGGTTAATAAACAAAGTTAAAAGAATATCCTAAAAGGAATAGAGGAATAAAAATTAAGGATACAAGATATGGTACAGATTAGCAATACTGCTAATAAGTGTTCACACAAATGTACTATATAAATTTTCGTATGGTTAGAACCATGATGATTAGCAATAACTAGAATTTCATGTTAAATCTCCACAATGTTCTCGTAATTGTTTGCCTAAGTATATTCACAGTGCCCATCTTGGTGTTTACTTTTATTACGGTCAGACAAAAGAAAACCCAAGAAATAACGTGCTAAAGGTTCCATCATTAAGAATAATTATATAAAACAATATCTCTACAAGACATTCCATTAATGTATCAATTAAACTATTTTTCTGGAAACAATGCTATCATTATAAAATAGACAAGGTATATCTTTGTAATCTATCATAATAAATTCATAGCTTATTTCATGTGTATTGCTCTGATATTCATGTAAACTTTATACTCACTTCATAAAGTGTTGTAACTTATGCATAAAAATACTAATATAATTTTTTCTAAAGACTAACCTCAATAGTAATAAATAAAGTATTTATATATGCACTGCAACCTCAATAACACTATAATGATGGATACACAATGTTTAAATCAAAATAATCTTTTATATGCTAAAATAAACTCACCTTAACATATCAAGAGCAGTACTACTCAAATTAATTACAACTATCAAAAGGGAAAGGTAGCATATTAAAACATGTACCTTTAGTTTTCATTTGTTTTCACTTTAAGAGAAGTTCAGTTTTGCCCTATTTTTCACAGTATTTGTAACAGAAGTTCTTGAGAAGTAGAACAGCAGACAAAGCCACAGAATATAAAAGCTATTCTGACAATCTGGCATTAATCAATAATTTATTGTCACAATTACATTGTAAAAGCAAAGTATAAATTGAATATTGATAACTAATAAAATGCTGAATTAGTAAAAATTATTGAATGATTAAAATTTTATCTAATTACAGGAAGTGTTAAGAAATCCTAAAATTCAGTTTACTGTAGATGGAAATTCTATTATCCAGCATAACGAGGAAAATAATATGACATCAAGTCCTGCATTAAAGAATAAGAGCTATTAATGACAGAATTATCCAATGTACTTTTATTTCTGTGACAGTGTTTTTAGACTATCTATAAATGTTGAAAAATATCATAAGTATGAATATGTCTAATAAGATTGCAGTTTTAATTGTGACTGAGTCATTTAGTTTATTCCACACACATTGGGAAGGATGCCAATACAAATTGAAGTTAATCCAAAATCAGATGGTTTTGAAGTGAAATTACCTAGACTGTTACTAATTATGAATACATAACATAAAACATAACTTAAATAAAACTTCAACAGGATAAATGAGTTTATGTATTATATATGTTTACTTAGAAATTACAGATGGGAATAACGATTGGATTTCTTGTAAAATGTTTAAATGCAGATTTAGCTTAATGTTAATCAGGCTGCTTTGCACATGATAAACAATCACATAAATAAGGCTTTGTAATACAAACCTTAGCAATAAGGCCAAAATATTGTTTTGTTTTTTGTACAGGCATTGAAATAGTCTTACATAAAGAAACTAAACTGGCATGAGAAATTTAAAAGAATATTTCACATAAATACAAAAAAGAAGGAAAACTTAACTATGGTAATAAATATGTGTATTAAACATTTAGCCAATTCCATAGCTTAAATTCAATTTGCAATAAACATTACATTTTAGACTAATGACAACTTACCAGTAACTGAAAAAAAAAAATACATACAGTTTACAATGTTAAATATAAATAGTAAACAATGTAAAACTTTATCTGATCTGAAATACAGTGTCACAAATAATTGACTAGAAAATTAAATTATTTTATAGGATACCTTAAAACCTTAGTGCTCAGACAAAACCTAATTTACAAACACACATAACACCGGTCAAAACATGGTTAAAAACTGATAACTCTTTCATCTAGTGGCTGCTTATGATATGAAGTTTATACTTAAAATTCTTAAGTCTTGAAATATTAAATTATTCAGAACTTATGTCATTCCACTGTTCATAATATACAGAAACATAAAACTATTTTAAATAGGGAATATGCTCAAAGAAAAACAGTTTATGAGGGAGGTAGATTATGTCTGGGTGATAGTATAACCTTTGAATGCTCAGACAAGCATTGTGAATTGGCTATGACATAATTAGATTTTTTCTCAAAAACATCAACTAAAAAAATATCCAAGACTACAATACTTAAAATATTTGATAAAGATATTTGTACTAAGGTATTCTATGTACTAAATGTTTAAAACATGTTTAGTAAGAACATAACAAAAAGATGCTCTAGTTTTTATTATTCTAAAAAATAGCCAATTTTCATATTTCAATCTAATTTCTACACATCTCTTTGTTTTTGTAATTAGTAATTCATTGTTTCATTAAGACTAAACCAGTCTGTTTGTCACCTTTCCATAACAAGTTAAATCAAGTTTAAATGAATATGCTGCAGATACAATGAATAAATCTTTTTGTTTTAAAATACATTTTTACAGTGATAACTAGGAGTTGCATAATTGTCACCTTGAAAGTACTAACTTTCAGAAGTTCTGTTTCTACAGTGAAATATATGATTAAACATCTGTAAGAAAGAAGGTTTTTCTTTCAAAATACTAAAATAACATTTATTTCAATGGGTACCAAATGTATGAGAGAGAATATTATCAAAAATGTTTTAAACTTAATGAAAATAAACTTTCAAACTTAAAAATAAAATCAGTAATGCTCTATAACTAATCAACCGTTATATTACAAAATGGGTACATTGTTTAATCAATGAATATTTTCTATAGATATTAGTGGGTGAACAGAACTCTTGACTGGATTCATACAACTATATAAATTGTTGTAATAAGGGGTCAATACTCAGTTATACAGAATAATAAATAGAATATATTTAATGTTATTTACTGATACAAAAAATATGTACTAATAATCTAGATATGGAAAAAATGGCAGCTCCATAATGATTTACATGTATAATAATAATGGCAGAAGGTAAATTAGGGAGAATATGCAACAGAATAAGCAATGTTGATTAACAGACTCAATACGTTCTACCTATGGTATATCAAATAAGCTTATTCTATTTTACACCCTCATTTGTTAAATAATAATAAGTGTGTGTAAATGTTTTCTAACTTTAGTTGATTTTTTTTTGTCATATTAACCCCCAGTACCAAAAATGTAAAATGGGTTTTAGATACAACATTTACCTTAAATCTATTTTAAACCTAGTTGGCACTTGTTAAGTAATAAAGGATAATGTTCAATATTCTTTATCAGTATTATTCAGAAAACAGAGTAATACATAGGTAAAATACATTAATGTCCAGTAACTGATCTACGTGTGAACAGTGCAAAATAATCAGGAATATATACTAATCATTTTAGCATAGGCACTGAAACAATCTGTCACTCAGATATTTTAAATACTGAAGATATATACAAGTATTTCACATGCTTGTCAGCATTTATTCAACTTTCAAAATGATACCAACCATGCAGAATATCAGAAATATATCAGCTAGTATACTAAAAGAACAGTGTAAACTGAAAGTTTATTACACAATAGTTTGTGCAAGTCTTTTCTTGATAAAGATTCGATGAATATGGTACTAAGATAATTTTTAATTGGGAACTAGAATAGCTAACTCAAATGATGTATAGATTTAATACTTATATTGTTGAAATTATGATGAAAAAGTAACGTTACTTTATTCTAAAAGCCAAATATTTGTTCCTCAAAATGTAGGAAAATCTCAAAATCATTCAAAAATACACATTAAAATTACATCCTTGGCAAAGCATGATTCAATCTCATTTGTAAGTCATTCTGTTGGTACAAAATGGGCAGTTATATGTAAAATATTAGAAGGAACAAATCACAGATGCTGTTGGTGCAATCCTAGTAGTTTTATTCCCCATTTTGTATTTGCATCAAAGGCTAATTGAAAATAAATACACCCACCAACATGTATGAAACATTTTTATAAGCATAAAAACCATCAAATTTTGTCATTAAACACATCATTTTTAAAAGGCTTTTGATGATATGGCTACTGTACTTGCCTTATTGTTTAGATTATTGCAATCTCACTTTATTACAACATGCTTCAGAAGAGAATTAATCATTCAAGAGAGGTCTAAAAAAATGGATGGCCCGAACTTCATTACAAGGATTGGTTAAAACATTCCAGAAAGAAAGATGATTGGCTGAGAATTATCTAGAAGAGTATGACCATGTATTTCACCATAAAAAATTTATAGTAGGTATATGAATCTATTCACTGATAAGTTACTAGTCTCATGTAAAGTTTCTTTCAGAATCGTGGACTGTTATATTGTTTTACTGAAGAGTCTGAAAAACTGCAAGATTATCCAAGCCATCAAATCAATTTCAAGGTGATTGTCAAGAGCACATTTTTGTAAACACATTTTCCCTATGAATGCCATTTAAATGAGGATACATTTTTAAAAAATGTAAGAAATATCTACAGCGCATTAGATGTATATGGATTTAAGCGAGTGGACTGTGGGATCAGTTGCACACAATCTCATAGGCTAACACAAAGCTTGATGGTGACAAACCAATGTTGTCTAAAGTAGTATCTATCTTCAAGAAGATGAGGAAGCACTGTAAACAAATATTACAGGCAATTAATCACCCTTGTCGGCAGCAGCAGATCAATGCTTGATGATAAAAATTTTCAGTCACTACGACTTTTGCTTTCATCATGTTCAGACCCAAAGTACTGATGTCAAGATGACCATAATGGTAGCTAAGTATATTCTCAACATAGACTTAGTGGTTATTTAAATAGTTTGGCTAAATACAAAACTGGGCACAAATTATAAAACAGAAAAGTTCTATGGAAGTCAGCTAGCATCACTGCACCTGAAAATGGTCAAAAGGATTCTATGGATGTTCAGCAGTTATCTAAAGTTACAATGCAAGTATTAAATTTTCAACTTACCACAGCTGCTAGCAAACACAACTGGTGTCTTTCAGTAATGTATTAACAAATATCTAAAGCAATACCATTCACAGCTAACCTTATTAACCTTATGAAGCAAACAGCTAACCTTATTACTGTGCACTATAATTCCAAACCCCCCAAGATGAGGCTCTGGACAGTGGTAACAGAAAAAGACAACAGTGTGGATTGACAATAGAGAGTAAAATCTGGCAGCAACAACTATGAACATTAGCTGAAATGGAGTCAGCAAAAATTAGGAAGAAATCAGTGAGAATGAAGACAGTGAATCTGAATGATGCTATAGCAAAATAGAGTGGAAATTTGGAACTTGTGGATAGTGATTGTTAATGGTTTTAAGCTGTATATTTTTGTTACAATTTTTCATAAGTACTAAAAAAAGTGCAATAGAAACAAACAAGGAATACTCTATAAAACAAACAGAGAAAAATCATCCCTCCTATTCTAATTATGACTATGTCTTGTAATTCTATTTAAAGCAAAGTCCCTAAATGAAAATGTTACTGACAATTAAAAAAAAAGTCTTAACACGTAATTTGTGACAAGCAATATTTTGGGGTGTTGAAATATTAAATATGCAATAAATCCAAGTTTAAGAACAAGAAGAATTAGAAACAAATTTCCAATGGATAATTTTCCATAAAACATCTCTACTAGGAGATAATCTTACATAACAAGTACATTTTTTTTGTCAAAATGAATATTTCTCACACATTATTATAACGAATGGTTCCAAGTATAACTATTTACATCTATTGTAGTACTATGTATATCAATCATCAAAGAATGCCATAAAATAAAAGTTCATGAAATGAAAAAATAAAATTTCAATTGTGATAAATTTTTCTTCAAACTGGTAGCAATTTTGCTGCTTATCCTTTAATTGCTTGCTGTATAAAACTGTTAAATAATGGTAAGTATACAAAAAATTATGTATGTAGTTTTTCTACTTTCTAACCAGTCGAACAAAATTTTGACACATGTCAAACCTTAAAATACTGCCTAGAGCAAAAACTAAAAGAAATGTGAAGTGCATGGTTAAACAGCATGTGCTACTAACGAGAAATAGCTACACACAGTTCAAAATGAAATGTTTATGCATCTTTTACCAGTACAAGATATTGAGTTAGCACATTACTATACACTAGATGTTTTTCAGGTCAGCTCTGGCCATGTTTTTCATCCATTTGTTTATCCTTACTGGAGTTAGTGGGGCATACAACAGTGGCTGGCTCACCTCTTGTGCCCACAGTTGTATGGGGTAAGGCAGTCTTGGGTGGAAGAAAACCTTTCCACAACTTGTGAACTTCATCTGGAAGATGCTGATGCCAGCTTTTCAAGTAATACCTTGTGTATTTCCGAAGCTGACGAAACTTACAAAATGTTGCATCACCGTCTGAGACCTGCTTAGTTTGGACCAAGAATCCATTCTGCCGGAAAGCATCTTCCAGTTTTTGTTTGATGATGGTGCGCTGACTGGCTTTTCGAGGATTTTTTGGAAGACGAAAGTTGGACCTTAATGCTGTTTCCTGACACATGAAATGGGTGTTGGGTTGTGATGTTGAAGTTGATGGCAAAGATAATAAATTATTAAATGAAGAGGCACTAGATGTGAAAATATTACTTGCACCAGAAGGCAGTGATGAAGATGACTGATTTGCTGGCAAGGCACCATATGGTGATCCTTGTATTTCTACAATGCTATGTGCTAATTGGTCTGTATTACCAGGTTTGTTACATAAGCTGTTATGGAGAGATGATGCTAAAAATGAGTTACTGGGTTGTACATCTGATAGAGAAGGAAGAGAGATCACAGGTAAATCTGTTTGGTTGACTAGATCCTCTACTGTATAAATATAAGGCAATGATGTTGGGGTAACATCTTCCTCTTTTGAAAGTTCTACTTCTTTAACTCTGGAGGAAGGTGTTTTTCCAAGATGCATCTTTTTATTTTTAACACCTAATGGATAAGTTAGATGGGTATTATTTGGCATTATTTTTCCAAATGAAGTAGACGACTTACTGTTTCCCGCATGTTGAGATGGAATTCTAGAAATTGGCAAAAAAGGGGGCATATGCTTTTCTAATGTATTTAATTTCCTGGTGACAGAACTAGAGTTATTTACAAAACATGTGTTATCACAGTTAGGTTTTTGTTTACAGGAGAGATCTAATGGAACATCTTGATTACCTTCAATCATGGAAAGATATCTGAAATAAGGAACTACTCTTCTTGTGTGAAGCGGCTTACGTTTGTGCTTTCTTTCTGAAACTATGTCTTCCTCTTCACCTTCATGAAAAACATTCTTCCCAATACCTTCCCCAACTGAAGGTTTTAATTCTGAGTAATTTGCATCACTCTTCACACCCTGAGTATTCTGATTTGACACATTAACCACAGAATCTGAAAGACTGTTTTGTTTGCACATCGGCATGTTTTCCACAGATGTTTCCTTATACACAGGAATAAAATTTTGAGAGTCTTCCAAGTCTTTTTTTAAGAGCTTATGAAAAAGAATTTTATCAACAACTGATGATGTCCCATGACTAGATCTACATGAGAGAAGTGGCAATGAATGAGGTGAACTCTGAGGCTCTGGTGTAGAATAAATGTTATTCAAGTTTTCTCTGTTTTTGGATGTCATTGAATGTTCCTGTGGCTTTTGTTCATAAGAAAACTCCCTACTTTCTTCTGAAGTAGCTCCATCTGAAGAGGAAAGACTAGAAGGTAAATTAGAGGGAACAGGATTTGTACCTGATGGACTACTAGAAGAAAGAGACCAATGGGACACCATTATTTGTTTTGATCCATGTTCTTCTCGTAGTCTACATTCAGCATGGACCTTCCAAACATCATCAGCAGTTTTTTCATCTCTCTCTGACGTGATACTTTCAGATGGAATGAAGTTGTGAAATTTGAGTCCTCTACGCTGATTTCTTCTCCCTTTGCCACGGGAACCTCTAATTGCATATCCTCGCTTACGAAGAAAAGAGGGGGTTACACCATAGCTTCTTCCTTGAAGGGGGGAAAAAACACTGTACAAATTTCCATCAGAAATGTGAAAATATCTTTGTGAGTAGCCAAAATCTGGTCCAAGCTGAAGTTCACTGAAAATACAAATATGTATTACTGCAACTTGTTTTCTGGCTTTTTTTTAACAACTCACAAATGTCATCTTCACCTCATTTCCACATGTTTATGATTACCAGTATATCAAATTTTACATCAAACACATTTTACATCATTTATTGGTTTTACAGAATTTCTAACCACATGCATTCTCATTTTTGAGGGTTTCTCGCTATCAAAATCATAAAATACACTCTCAGATCTCAACAACTTATAAACATACATGTCCACTTTAATGTTAAAACAACACTTGTATAAACTTTGAATAGTACAGACATTAAAAGAAAACCATTGTTTAATGGTTCACAATAAATATTTAGAAATGAGACTCTCCCCAGTCTCAAAATACAATAAAACATTTACTCACTAATTTACTGTATAAAGATAAAAACCTTGAGACTAAACACAGTCCCATACACTCAAATGTCAATAGATTCATGGATATTATTACCATTAATACTTCTAGACTGTACCAAAATCAAAATAACATTTTTTTTTAACCATGAACAATATATTTAGTTTAATTAGTATGTTTAGTTGAGCGTAATACATCCTCTTGAACAAATTTATACAACACTGAATAGAAATTCAACCAATGAAAACTTTCAAAATACAACTGTTTAGTTACCTAAAAGAGTTTACATAGATACTAGTACTGATACACATATTTACAAATACAAAAAGAAAAAAATATATAAGTTATATAATTTTGGAAAAACATATTAATCAAAAGCTTTCCAGCATTTAAGGTTAATCAATAAAATACTATAAATGAAGTTTTAACAGTTTTATTTCAAATCTTAGTGAAACCCATATACTACAGGCACTCTTTATGTAAGATGTTTTATACAACTTATCAAGATGTGGAAAAATAGAAATATCATGTTGAAAAATTGTTGAATTTTTTCAACAATTTTATCTTGTGTAAAATATATATATTTAGACATTCTCTAAACTGGTCAAATAGTTAAAGTATTTTTACCTATTACTGATATTGTTACACTTTAATGTGAGGTACGACTATTTTATTAAGAAACTACACATACTTATAAATTACAATTTTTTTGTATTAAATTTCATGCTTACAAAATTCATTTAAAAATTAAACTTTCATGTTGTGAATATATGTGTGCTTAAGAATCCTAATAAAGTCTGGTGTAAATACAAATTATTTTGTGTACTTACCTTGGAATTGTTTCAGATGCAGAAGTATTGCTGTTTTCCCCTCTAAACTGCAAGTCTTCCTTATCATTGGTCTCTGACTGTTTGACAGTCATTTTTCTGTCAGGGGATTCAAGTAAGGACCTCAGCTTAGTAAAACCAGTGCTAAACTCAGGATGTAAAGCAACCATGCTGGTTTTATCTTCAGCATTTTGGCAGTGTGCTTCTATATCACTTGTGCCTTCCCCACTAGATAATATTTCTTCTTGACAAATAGTTTCTATTCTCTGATCACTTGAACTACTGTTTAATCTGGTCAAAGGTCGCTCTACACCCTCAGACATCAGTACCACACAATGTAGTGTGTCTCTTAAACACGCAATCAACGACCATCATCTTTGGAAAAAAAAGTCAACTTTCTTTACCAGACTCTGAAAAAAAAAAGAGCAAAATTGTACTTATTGAGGGTGAACCTTGTACTGCTAGTAACATTAATCAACTTCTCCCAATCTATTTGATGATTGTGAAATGTAGATTTTTAAAAAATCTTTTAAAACTTGTAGTGTTTTTCCCTTAATGAAAATGTTAAGGGAAAAACAGAAACCTAGCTTTAATATTATAACAGTAGAATTTTTTTTTTTTCTTCTTTTCTTCTCATATGTTTGTATGTTGCTGTTTTATTGATTTTGCCACTCTTCTTTCTACAAATAACATTTATGAGAAACTATTATTAAGACTGCCATTTAATGGTATCATTTTGGCTTGACCATATCCTGAAAAAATACACACAGACATACAACTAACAAAGTTTTTGAAACAATAATATGTAGTTCAAATGGAGTTTTCTGCTTAGGGCACATGAATGGGTAATATAACATGCCATTCAGGGAAATGATGTTACCTCTGGACAGCCTTTAAATCCATATAACACTCCAACAAAAGTTTAAAAGAATGCATAATGGCACATGCAACATCTTATGGAGGAGCTTAAGCTTTTACGCACAAGGGATACACCAGCTAACAATTACTTTCAGGAAATTAGAATGAGTACTTTTAAGGCTAAAAGTATTGAAGTTAATTGTAATGAGCCTATTTTATTGGGCAACAGATTTTAGCCCTTGGCTTCTGCAGATGAGGAACTATTGGAGGGAAAGAAACCAAAAGGGACAGAGAAGAATGTAGATGATAAACTTAAGGAGGTGAAAGTTATAGATGATTTCTTGACAAGGCATGTGGATAGGATAGTCTGTGGGGTAAATAGATTATGCTACCGAGGGGCACAGGTGGAGGATATAAATGATAGAGCAAGAGATATAATAAAGGGGGCTAGCAATTGTGCAGTTTTTGTGGCGCATGTTGGGATTAATGATGTAAGGAACGGTAGGTCAGAGGAACTAATTAATATGTACAAGGGGTTGATCAGGCCATAACTTAATTATACAAAACTTAAAGAATGATAAGGCTCCTGGGCCAGATAATATTTCCCCAAGGGTTTTGAAGGAGGTTAAAGATTGGACATGTGAGTCACTTACTACTATTTTTTGTCAGTCCTTGGATAGTGGACAGGTACCAGAGGATTAGAAGTTAACTAATGTAACTCCTCTTTTCAAGGGAGGTGATAAAAATTGTCCCAGTAATTACAGATCCATTAGTCTTACATCAGTTGTGGGAAAAGTTTTGGAAAGTCTGATTAAAGCTGCTTTGCAAAGTCATTTAAGAAAGTTTAGAATCTTACTGAATAGTCAACATGGTTTCACTAAAGGAAAATCTTGCCTTAAAAATCTTTTGACACTCTTTGAAAAGGTTACTACTTATGTAGATGAGGGTAAGGGTGTACATTTGGTGTATCTGGATTTTCAGAAAGCATTTGATAAAGTGACACATAGAAGGCTCGTAAAAAAAAAATCTCCATAGGAGTGGGGGATAAGTTAGTTAATTTGATAAAACAGTGTCTGGATGGAAGAAAGCAGGGGTAATTATAAATGGGGTTCAAACAAACTGGATTAATGTTGCAAGTGGGATACCTCAGGGCTCAGTCTTAGAACCTTTACATCAGTTACGTAGATGAAGGAATGATCAATAAATTACTTAAATTTGCTGATGATATTAAGGTCTTGAATGTTGCTGCTTTACAAAATAATTTTGATCATTTAGTGAGTTGAGCAAATATAAGGCAGATGGGTTTTAATTATAATAAGTGCAAGATAATATATACAAGTTATCATAATTTGAATTATAAATATAATTTGGATGGGAATAACCGTAACAGTGTCATGAAAGAAAAGGACGTTGGTGTAATGGTTGATCAGTCTCTTAAGCCATCCAAGAAGTATGCTGTTGCTAGTGGTAGGGCAAATAGGATTTTAGATTCAGAGGAGGGTTACTAGAATGGTGCTTGGGATGAAGGGGTTGTCATATGAGGAGAGGTAAAATTTCTGAAATTGTTTTCTCTTGGACAAAGAAGAGTTAGAGGGGATCTGATTGAGGTGTTTAAGATTATAAAGGGAATTGATAGTGTTTTTTCATACTTAATGGCAAGAATAATAGGATTAGGGGACACAAATACAAATTTTGGCAAGGTAGGAGTCATCTTGCTCAAACAGTTATCTTTTTCCAACAGGCCTTGGAAAGAGTTGCCTTCAGATGTTGCAGAGACAGTAAATTTAAGTGAGTTTCAGAGATACCTTGATAATTATATGAATGATAAGGGCTGGCTTTAAGATTTCTTTTTAAATTTATTTATTTAATAGTTTTAGTTCAGTTTAGAGAATGGGACAGCCAAGATGGACCAACAGGTCCCATGTTGTCCCTAAACATTATGTTATGTTAACTATTCCACTACTTAATTCTAACACAACAGTAACTATTGCCAAAGAACAAGTATGGATCTAAATTTTCAAAACTTGAATCCAGTACCCAATAATATTCATATCATTTTCCCTATCTTCTTCATTTCATCAATCAAACAGATAATTGAGACAGATTATTCAAGCCTATAACAATTTAAACTGTTAAATCATGTCAACATGTAGTTCTTCTAAACTTAAGATAAAAACTTAAATATTCAATTCTCTCTTCCAGACTTGTACTTTTTAAACCAGGTATCATTACATTAGTCCATATTTACACACTTTCAAATATATTGGTGCCTTTCCTATATTAAGAAAACCAAAAGTGCATACACTACACTCCATTAGACACCTAACTCTCATTTATAATTTTTCACTGCTTTTATCACTAATTAAAACACTCAGCACTTTCTCATTTTTGTATCATATCTTACACGTACTTAAATTACCTTTAGGAAACCTTCAGTGTGACACTTTTTGTTATGGTATAAACAAAGCAAATCTACAGATATTACTACACCATGTCTTATGAGCTTTAATTTGCCCCTTCTCATTTTCTCTGACCTAGATTTAGTCATAATGCTAATTACAATAAGTAGAACATTATTACAGTTTTGAATTTGTATTTAGTTTTCCATCATATCACTTCCTAAGGTCATAACAGATTAGATGGTAAATGCATAAATTAGCACAAATAAGAAACTTTTAAAGAAGAAAATTTATCATAATAAAACCTATATTACAAAAACACTGGAGCTAACTCACTTTGTCATAAAATCAACAACCTACCAGACAAACAAAAAATTAGATTACATCCACACAAAAAAATCAAAGCACAGCATCCTTCATCACATTTAAGTTTATGAAACTGCATTTGTTAAATAAGGAAACTTTCATAGTATGATTTTAATATGTTTATAAAATATATATACAGAAATATCTGGTGCTAAATCAAACATTCAAAACTGTTATGCAGTATCATTTCATGTTATATAATATAATATCAGATAAATCTTCTTTGTAAGTATGAGTAACAAATTAGATAAAAGATGTTATTGTTTTTAGTATAAATATAATAAATATAAATTAAAGCTAAGCCTAAAAAGGTTCTGTGTTAGGAATATTACAGAATCATCAAATACTGGTAATGTTAAATTGAACTACAGGAGTTCATGTCAAATTGAGAATGTCAGAGATACTTTTCAAAGCAAGAAATGATGGATAAGAAATTAATTGATAACCTGTAAATGATCATTTGCAGCTTAATAACTGTGCTACTGGTTGGCTTTTGTATATGGCTCAGTATGTAGAAAATCACATCTTGACTTTGTGTTTTTATACAGTTTATTTGAAAGTAGCCAAAGAAAGAAACTGAAAATCGAGTTGAATTCATGATTAATATGAAAGAAAATTACTTTTGGCACTTCAAAAAAATGAATTTCAGTAATTTATTCTGTTGAATTTTGACATTTTCATTAGGTTCTACAGTATATTTCTTTCTCCAATAAATTTTCAACTTTGTCTTCTCAACAATACATGAATCACCTATCTATCTCCAAACTTTAGTTAAGTTGAAAGTTTAACGTACACATTGTAACACTACCAAAACATCACATGCATGTACTGTAAGACAGTAATTCTCAGTAATAAACCAAACAATGTATACATAGATGACTAAATGACCATCAAGTATTATAAACAGTTTTCACAAATGGAAATAACTTTTTTCAAGATGTCAAAGATCTATGGGTGTAATTTCTGTATAATTAGAGGTGCCGTAATATTGAAACAAAAAATGTTTTTAGCCATTAAAATGATCAGTTCACTATATAAAGTTTTCAGGCTTGGAATACTGTTGACATATGTAAATTGCCCTAACAATTTTTAAAACATTTCTAGTAAGCCTAGCCAATTAATGTTTACTTCCATGTATGTGCTATAATATGTGTACTAAACTTTCTCCTAAAAACATGATGCAGAAACAAAATGAAATGTGAAACACATGGTATTATAATTACTTAAAACAAAAAAATATCTAATGTAAGTAATGCTCAATTTCATTATTCTTTTTTTATCTACACACAAAATTTATTTAAAGAAATATTTTTAGCAAACACACAGTCACAAGTATTATTCCCAAAGAGCATCATGCTATACACATGGTATGGGGAAATCACTTTCTATTTTACTGGTTCAACAACTACTTACAACAGCAAAGGAAAGTAAACCTTTATTTTGTTTTTACTTTAAACAAAATTTTCTCTCTGTGAAAACCTCAAGAACATCCAATTTATGAAGAAACCAGTTCACAACTATATTTAAGGTACTATTAATTGTATGTTAATTACAGTATTCATTTTTTTAGATATCTCTTACACTGTTTTGAAATAATGGGAAATCTTCCACTCAGGCTTTAGACATGTGTATAAGTAATTTATGATAAATGTACACTGGGTACATTCATGCTGGAATCACCCTACTGAACTAGTGTTCAGTTTCTAATATAAATATCTAACTGGCTCATACTGACTTAAGAAAACATTTTTTTCTTTAATGCATCTTTCATTGATCCAATTATAATCATAGAATTTTTTTCCAACCAATCATAGTGCATTGGCAAACTGCCCTTAATAGATTTGTATGGCAGTCATGATACAAGACCACATAAAGTCATGCACAAAGTAAATATAGGCAGGTATCACAACTTAGGCTTTCATTTTATCTGAAGCTATTAACAACTGTACTTATAAAACATGTGCATGAACTTGCATCAAAGACCAGTGGCAAGATTTTTACTACATGGCAAATTCATTTCTAAAACAGTTCTTTATACTAAAATAGGACATTGAGAGAGGAGACCAACTGGTATTTAGTTAGGTGGGGTTGAGAAAGACGTGTTTCTAATTTTGCTGACAGCATGGCCTTATAAGGATGACAGATGCTGTTGTAACATTGGGTCTACAAATACTATACAAGCTATAATTTTCATGGAGGACTAAGCCACTGAAAAAAAAACTATAAACTATGTCCATTCAATATTTTCCCAAATTTATCATTTTATGTAAATAATTTACCATGCATTTTGTACCAACTATTTTTATTTGAATTTATTAATTAATTGCAGACCTTTAGCTGACAGCCACAAGTAAAATAACAGATACGAAGTCTTTCATTACCCACCATATTTTATAATTAAACCTACCTTCAAAAACACTAAAACTTTAATACAATAGATATTTAGGCATTCAAAAAACTCTAGAATTTTCTCTAGCATCTACTACATGTACTGAATTTATATTTGTTGTATTATCATCAGTTACAAATTAAAGTGCAACTTACATGAAATAAAACCAAAATACAGCCATTTTACAAGATTCCTTCACTTAAATGCATGTATACAGATAACCATAATGTCTTAATTTAACCCAAATTATACTATTCATATTAACAAAACTATAGGATGGACCAAATGAAATACATATATGAAATAAACAGTTTCTATTATCCTAGAGATCATGACTGTACAAGCTGTTGATACTGAAAACAACTAGCACTGGTTTCCACAAGTTGAGTAGACAGTTGGAACTGCTTGACCACAGTTCACACTTCACATGAATTTATTCAATCAGTTCACCCAACAATTGAATCTAGTACTTGTTTTACAATCCTCTATTATCAGTGCACCTTAAATCTTCATACAGAGTTACAGTTAACAAGAAGTTGTATCAATGCTATGATATTCATTGACTGATAAAATACATTATGTGAAATTCAATGCATTGCTCATGGAATATAAATCTGTATATAACAAGTCTACAAACTTATGTAATCTACATGATAAAAATTTTTACTTGGTAAACAGTTAACGTAGAAGTCCATACAGTACGACAAGGATTCTTAAATTCTAGATTAAGTTGTATTTCAAATTTACTTTTGGGGCTACACAAAAATCATTTTGGTCTGAAATCAGTTATTTTTCATACAAATTCTGAGTTTCAATGGGCAATTACCCAAAACATTTCAGATAAAGTGAAAAACCTTATTCATTGACAAGTATTTACCCTTAATGTTTCTACATGAAAATACAATGCTTCAAAAAAATTAAATGTTTACCTTACAAAAATGGTTTAAAATTACACTTTACAAGAACATGGGAAGGAATGTTATATGTTTGTAGGATTAAACAGTAAGCTGAATTAATGAAAACATTTTTGACATGTTGGTTTCCTTGAGGTTTTATTGAACATGGCAAAAAAGGTTTTAAAAGTTCATAAGTAAAACATTCATCACTTTTTAAACAATATTAGCACATGGCATCAATACCATTTCCACTACCAGTAGTGAGTCTTTCACTTACAAGAGTAGCAAATATCAACACCTACAGTTTTGTAGCTTTAAATCTACTACTACAAATACACTAAGCAACTTAATGTTGTATTTAAGAATATGAACTACAGTCCTGCAAAAGTAATTTCTATTCTCTAATTATATGTACAAAAGATATAATAAATGCAAAATATTTCACATTTTGGGGAGAGAGGAAAAAAAAGTTTAACAACAGTTTACTTGAAAAGGTGAAGTAACAGCAGGCCTAAATCTTCTATCAAATATTACATCTTGATTACCTATACATAAATATATATATATATATGTGTGTGTGTGTACTTGTGTTATGACTATGAGTTACACAAACATAAATTATTTTTTCTTTCATCAACCCTCATAATGAAATATAAATTATTATAATACTGTTACATTAGCCTTAACATAGCTTGAAACATAAGTATGACGATCCAGTCACACTATCACGGAGCCAGTGTTCTATCTTATTAAAAATAAAAGTATCAGTATCACAATCGGTAAACAAATACGTCTGAGTAGGCCTAAGTTTAACAATAAACTCATCAAAGCTCATTTGTAATATAATTGACCTTCAGGCAAAACTGAAATATTCATAAGCTTCATTATATTTCTACAATGGAAATATAACAATAATAAACAACAATAACATATGCTTTACAAAATTACATTATAACGAAAGTCGACGCAACAAAACCCCCAGCCGTAAGACGGCAAGATATTATAATTTATTTATATTAGAGATTTAATAATATTACGCCGTTACCATCTGTCTTTCTCTCTACTTAACTTGACCCTTAGTAACTGCGGACAAATACTTAATCACATAATTCAAATACACTGTAAAGTATAAAACAATGTACAAAACTTACTAACTAAAAACCATTAAAATAAAACTAATCTTCTAAATAATATAGCCCTTAGACATAGGGGAAGAGTTTTCAAAACGGTGCTTTTGTATACCCACGTTAAAACCAACTTTGTCATAACGGCATAAGCTCCCGAACATACACTACAGTGATACACACGTGAAAAAAAGAAGCAGCAAGCAAGCTATTCATACCTCGTGTTATCCACAAAACCAACTTGCAGCACAGAGAACACTCTCAGCTCAATAATTGCATTGCAGACGCCTAAAATTTGAGCATTTTAATATTTTCAACTTAACGTTTCCTTAAGCCTAACAAGTTAGAACTTCAAGTTTCAAATTCAAGTGAGCTACGAACAAGATGAAACATGTGTAGTACTGGTAAAGGTGTTTACACCAAGCCATATCTTAGAGAGTGTAAGACACGTTATTCAAGACAATGTCAATGTTTCTTACACGAACAAATTAGGCAATGAAAACTTCTGATGGAATCAGGTTTCCTCCCAAATTTGGAAATACCGCAACCTCAGCGCTTCTGGAATACATCGCCATTTTTGGAGTGCTATGTGAGCAAGCTATTTATGGGACATATCTACTGCGGAAGAAACCTAACCTATAATGTTAGGTTAGAGCCGAACTTATCTCACAGCTACTGTATAGATCACCAGGACGATGATAAAACCTAAGTGTAACATGTTTGTTGTGCAGTATATGCTGAATCTTACATATTTTGTACTATTGGTATTTTAACTTAACCGTAAAACTTGCTTTTCAGTATCTAGAAAAAAGAAAGGATAGATACCTATTGATTGTGTTCAAAACAATTTTCTATGAACTACACTAAGTTTAAACGACAAAATAACGTTCAATAATACTCAAGTAACTGAAATGTGGGTCAATAAGATACTTATAAGTTATAACTAAGTAAAATAGGATTTATGCCTAAACTCAATTATTGATTGTTATACAAGTTCGTAACGAGTAAGCTCTGGATTAAGTTATTTCCCACAGGAAATTACAGTTTATGATAAATCGTTTGACAACACTTATGTGTATGAAATGTGACTGCTCACTTGATAAATGGCGTCCTGTTGGAAATGTCTTACAATGTAAATTATTAGTTGTTTATTGCTGTTTACTACGATAATGTGTTTAATCATCTCCTTATCAATCTACTTTACATCTTTCTCACCACTTTACAACATAAGTTATATTAAAGTTAATATATATATATATTTTATTTGAAAATAAAAAGTAAAATGCAATAATTGCAAAACAAGCCTTAAAAAAAAAGAGGCAAAAAAGACCTTGTGAGTTGTTTTTAATTTAAATAATCTTTCATTGCCATAGTAGAGTGGCGCAATGGAGGCATACTGGGCCCATAATCCAAAGGTCCATGGATTGAAACCATCGTAAGCTTTTCTGATTTTAACTTTCTGAAACATTACAAACGTATTTTAGTAATATTAAACTTATGTATCCAATCCTACTAACTAAAATGTACTATAATTCCTTAAATTTTTACAGATAGAAAATTTAAATCACATTTTCAGTTCAAGCTGCGACAAATACATTAAAAGGTGTGATCATTACGTTAGGTGTACGTGTTTACAGAAGTAATTGTTTGTTATGGGTTTCGTACAAACAGAAGTAAAAAAAAAAAGATAAACCATGTTCACTGTTTGTTTGTTGGTAATTAAGCACATAGCTACACAATGGGCTATCTGTGCTCTTCCCACCACGTGTATCGAAACCCGGATTCTAGCGTTGTAAATTCGCAAACATGCCGCTGTGCCACTGGGGGACCCATGTTCACTGAACATGTTTAGTTGAACTTTAAGTGATACGTCTAAAGATAGATATAGAGGGAGAAATTAGTATTAAAAATGCACTTCAAACACAACCTGCATTTCTGAAGCAAAATGCATTTAATGCAAATACAAAATCCTAATTTTCTATGGATTATTTTGATATCATCTTAGGTTTCATTCCACCTTTTTAAAGTATAATGAGCCCACACTTTATAAATTTGAGAAACTCCCGCCTATTCTCTAAAGTTGTAGAAGATTTTCGAGAGTAAGAATCAACAATATATCTGTGTACGAAAACGCTTTAACTTTTATTGTTATGTAATCTGAATTTTATAGAAAACCTTCCCACGCCTATAAACAAAATCAATGCGCCGCGCCAAAAGAGAGTGTCTATTAGTGATAGGCTATAATCAGTGCGCTATAAGCTTCGAAAGCTTTAACTGTGATTTTTATAACGCTTATTAATCGGAAAATTTAAGATATTTGGCCAGGGATATTTTAAACTTCGAACATTACAAATCGTTTAACTTCAGAATATTCTCATCAGACATAAGTATTTTTACGAAAACATTACCTAACTTCAAATTTGATGACGAGGAACCCGCTTTAAGACTAATAACGTTTGGAGACGGCTTGAATGGGCTATGAGGAAAAACGGCAAATGTTCAACGTTTCGACAAGGTTTTGTCATCATCATGAGGACAAAACCTTGTCGAAACGTTGAACATTTGCTGTTATGTTAAATTTATATTAAAGTTTTTCTTCATTGCCCATTCAAGCCGTCTCCAAGCATTATTACCTAACTTTAACGGACCAAAAATTCAGCGTGTGTGGCAAAGGACAACGCTAGCTAGCTTCACGTTAAGCGAATCGTATCTACATCAACTTGAAATTAACTCGCTCTTCGTGAACCCTCGATAAGATATCAAAGAGGTTCCAGACTAGAAAGAAAACTTTATATTGTTTGTAAGTTTGTGAAACTTCTGTTTATAAATTATTGCTTATAGTAATTATTTGTAATAAGTGTTATTGTAAATTGTATTGTTGTGTGTATATTAAAACGTATTTGTTTGTTAAAAACGAAAACGGTTTATATCAATCTTGTTGGCAAATATCGTAAATTGACTAATATATCGGCGTATTTAAATACTAAATCTAAAGTACAATTTAACTACTAAATTTAAATTTATTAGTTAACTTAATTTCAGACCATTAGAAATTCTAATACATAACAATAACAGGTGAATCACCAAACGCAAACTTATAAATTATGAACTATATGCATAATACACGAAAAAAGAAAATTTGTTTAGCTGATTTTAAATTTATCATAGACTATTCCACAACTTTTTTTCATTACAGATTCCAATGCACGAATAAATTCAAATACACTATAAGAAAATGACAAAAATGTATAATTCTTGTTATATTCTTTGGTTATTTTCAATTCTTAATTACTTGAAATCCTAAATAAAAACTTGAATAACAAAGCAAACATTTTTATCATAGCGAAAAACATATTCAACAAAAATAAAATTATTATTATTGTCAAAATAAATAACAATGTATAATTAATTGTGACAATATGTCACGTTATCCAAACACCCAAAAAATAAGCTTGTTACGCTAAGATGTTTTGTGCTGCCATCTAACAAGAGTTTAATTTGTTACAAAACAATACATTTTTGCTTCATCCACCAACCATTCAACAAAGTTATTAAGACAGTGCTTTACTCACAATTAACGAAATTGGTTTCACTTTTTATCATATACTATTTATACCACGCACTATAATCATATCATCTGAATTATAAACTTTCAAGAAAAAATGTTTTACTAATAAATTCAAACTGAACTTCATGAAATTTGGGAAGTTATCGAACACTTACCGTATTTTACAATAAATTCAGACAACAAGAGTCGTATTATTTTGATTCAACATATTATAATGATGAAGACGCTGTATTAATTTCATTTTAGTTTCATATTTATTTTCTTAATATTATATTTGCACTGCAGAAATCTAAAATAGGTGTTTTAACAATTGTACAGACTGAATAACCAATGATACTCGGAAACTATACATCTAAGTTGTTTATCTAATTTTGTCATAAAGGCATTAGCATTACCTTCCCATACAGATCAGCGTCAATATAGTTTATGTTTGGTTGCGAGAGTCGCGGGTTCGAATCCCCCTCACCGTGCGGGTGTTATAATATTTGTGGTCAATCTCACTATTCATTAGTAAACGAGTAGCCCAAAAGTTGGCGGTGGGTGGTGTTGACTAGCTGCCTTCTCTCTAGCCTATCACTGCTAAATTAGGGACGGCTAATGCAGATAGCCCTCGAGTAGCGAAATTTAAACCTTGATTTTTTTTGTGTGTGTTATAAATCCTTAACCTTTTATTTTTTTATAGTTAAGCACAAATCCACAAAATGGGTTCTCTGTGCTGTGCCCACCACAAGTATCAAAACCCGGTTTCTAGAAGTGCTTGTTGTTGTTGTTTGAAGTTAAGCACAAAGCTACACAATGGGCTATCTGTGCTCTGCCAACCATTTTTGTTTTGTTTTTTTAAGGGAAGAACGTGCTACACTAGTCACCATCTTTCAAAATATTGCATATTTAAATGAAAATTTTAATAACTTTCTGAGTGTGACAATTCAGCATTAGAATTCTCTTAAGTGTAAAGGTACTTTTAGTGAAAGATTGCAAAGTAATATTATACGTATTTATGTTATACGTGCGTTCTGTTGTTATACTTTACATATAACAACATGGTTTTTGCTTTCTTCTGTAAAATCATTTTTCTACACATATTTCTTTTTATATTACGTGTCACTGCGAAAATTAAAATCTGAATAAACAACGTGAACAGACGTAAAATATGAAGCACCAGGTTAGCTAATTTTGCATTCATATATACAGTACAAAATAATAGTTTTTCAATTATTTTGCCAAATCAATAAAGTATTCTATTTGAATAAACGTGAGAACAAACTGTTTCAAAACAAGGTAACTTCTGCCTAAACCAGTTTGCCTACACAAAGATTGGATTTATGAGTCATGAGATAGATTTTTGTAATAATTGTTTAAAAAATAGTTCGGATTTTTTTCCATCAAACATGATGCATTACTGAATTATAGTATAATTCAGAAAGTTTGTTTTAAGCTACAATCATTAGGGAATTTCTAACACTTTAAGCTTCAGCTTTCTAAAAGTTCATACTTAAAAATAATGTTAGGTGATGTATAGAAAATAGTGAATGTGACGTAAGAGGGGCCGAACTTGACCTCTATGGTTAGGGTATCAAACGCGGAGCTGTGAGTCCAACGTTACCATAAAAAAAATTACGCTCCTCAATTTGGGGCCACGTGTTAGTTGCGTTATGAGGAAATACAAATGTAATCCAAGCGTTGTCGGTGGGTGCTGTTCACTATTTTTCTTCATTCTAGTCTATTAGCTCAAAATCAGTGATGACTAGTAGCTTTTTTCGAATATCTGAAAACAACTAAACAAACCCGACATGAGAACTGCTGGAAAGAGAAAAAATTTTCAATACATGTAGATAAATGTAAAGTTTATGAAACAACTTCATATTATTCACATTAATAACAAATACGATGGGGCATAATTTTATTTATACACTGCCCATTTTTGTATCTTTCATAGTAAAAGAGGTGAACAAAAACTCGAGTAGTAAAAACTATCTGTCAAGCTCGATAGACTCGAAACCTGCCTCGCCAGAAAAAAATATAAAGGTATGTGTATAAACAAAACCTACCGTATACTGCTTCCAATTCCTAAAGGCTTGTAAAGCCAATTTGGGTAACATTCCATATTATCAATCTAGCTAAAATGATGAGAAGAGACGTTGGTTGAAATTACCTACTTAGCTGATCATGGTATATGTTACTCATTATGAGCATGTGTTTCATATTTGATAGCTATTATAAATATTTAACAAGACTAGAGAAAATATAACACGAGTTTGTTCATAAAGCTTTAACTAAATAACAGAAAGGTTTATTTAAGGTGACATGTAAAAAAATTATATTTAATATAGATCGAACAAGTTTTTATTATAGTTACATTATTAATTAACTTCTTAATGACGCTATCCCTCTTCTTGCTTTGCTAATTATGAAATCCTCCAATATTATTACGAACGTTGATGACTTATCTAGCCATCTTCAAAGACACCCCGCACTGTACACTGACCATAAACGAGACCAGGCTAAGAGGTAAGTCAAGGCACAGGCAAAAAAAGTAAAAAAAGTATTTCAGATCTACACCAAGCATGTCTGTAACCTGTAAAACATTAAACACAAAAATAATTTATAGAATTCTCCCAACTCCTCGGTTTTCATGTGATGAGTTATTTTAAAAACTTTTTTCGTAGGTCACGTGTTACCCGGCGGGATAACGGTGAATTTACGCGAATTCGGGATTCGATTTCCCGCGTTGGTTTGTTTTTGAATTTCGCGCAAAGCTACACGAGGGCTATCTGCGCTAGCCGTCCCTAATTTAGCAGTGTAAGACTAGAGGGAAGGCAGCTAGTCATTGCCACCCACCGCCAACTCTTGGGCTACTCTTTTACCAACGAATAGGGGGATTGACCGTCACATTATAACGCCCCCACGGCTGAAAGGGCGAGCATGTTTGGTGGGACGGGGATTCGAACCCGCGACCCTCAGATTGCGAGTCGAGCGCCTTATCCACCTTGCCATGCCGGTCCTTCCCGCGTTGGACACAAGTAGATAACCCAAGCTGACTTTGCTCTCGTATAAACAAACAAACTGTAGGTGTGTTAAATGTGAAATAACTAAGTAATAGCAAACGAAAAGAGCTGTATGCAAAGATCCAGTCTCTACAAATCCAGAGGTTAAGTTAACTTCTGGATCGAAAAATTTCAAGTAATGCGTCAATAAAATTTTGCCCGTTATATATATGTTGTTTATTTTTTTCGTCATGCAAAACCAAAGCTTATATTAACTTATACATGTACGATTTCAATTACCTTTTAACCATCAATTTTGCCGTTTAACAGCCAGAGACGTTATCTGACAGGAAGACAGAAAGAAAAGATTATTTTCAAGCAGGAACGGCGCCAGCCTCTTTCCAGCAACGGGCCTTAGGTAGGTGAAACAAAAACAATTATAAAATTCTTCATCTTGGAGACATACTATAGTATTTAAGAAGTGAACTAGCTTTAAAATTACGCACTTAAACGTGTGTTGTATCTATGTTATCCTCAAAAGGAGAATAAAGATATATAGAGACAGGCGAGGTTTAACGCTCGCCTATGACAATGCATCACCGGTGCGATAAAACATAAAAGTTAATGAAAGAACAATGTTTAAAGTTCGTTGACAACAAAATCAACAGACGAAATGGTTTGCTTCGTTTTGACAACATATAAAAAAAGCTCTTACGAAATTTACTAGTTTACTACAATACAATTTTTGACATTAGAAAAAGTAGGTTTTGTATCATTTAGTGCACACGTGAATGAATGTAATTTATATATATATAACAAAACAAGAATTCATAGAATGTATCGTTTCATTATTTTTTTTTTTACATTAAGAAAAAACAAATCAATCCATTTATGAATTGATATAAGGAATTTTGCCTTTTAACTGAACTCTATTTTGTAGTTACTTCAAAGTTGCAGCTGTGTTCACATTTGTGAAATCAGTTGGTTCTGATATTCAGGTCCAGTGAGAGTCCGTTAATTAATTCATACCAGAAAAAAGAGAAACAAAATGTTGACGTACTTTGACAAACGAACAAACAACACACACGTTGCTATTAAAGCAAAATTAATAAGAGCCGACCAGAACTAAGTACCTTTTTTAACTTATCGGATTGAGCCCGTATAACTAAGCAAAATCAAAAGCCAGCCAAATACGTACAATACAAAACTACAAAGCAGTTATAAAGCTTATTCTATTTTTGTCATTCTTTCTGACTGTGATGCACCCGCATAACCCCTAGCTTCTTACTTGCTTATAAAGAAACAAAGAACAAGATCTACAACTTAACAATATCATTTAGAAAATTGTCTCTCTTTACACACTGCATAGTTATAGTAAATCAGTTTGATTATATTCCATGCACAAGACTCCGTGCTTCAGTAGGAGCTGTATGTAAGGGTACGTGAAAACTGGCACTGTTAATAATAGAAGTGATCGAAATAGAGAACATATAAACTGTCCAAAAGTGATGTTCAGTATCTGAGGGTATGCCCTTCATGAGATAGATGATGGTCAAACACAGATGTTGTCAACGATCTCGTTGTAAATTCAGGTGTGAATATTAACTCAAGAGAAGTAAGATTCACATCAGCAAGTAATGGTCTCACTGGAAGTGAAGCTGCTCGAAAACTGTTACTGAATAGAGTTAACCAAAACAAAGGACTGAAATGGGCATTAGACCATAAACAGTAGCATGAACAAAGCTGGAGAGACGTGTACTCTTTATAGATGAACCCATGTTCGACTTGTTCGGGAACAATCAACTACAGATTGGTCGATGTTGAAGAGAAGAAAGGTATCATAGTAAATTTAAAATATCTATGGTGAGTACAAGTTTAGGGCTGCATCCCAACCAACAGTGTCGTTATTCTACTCAAAATTGATGGCATCCTGACTGCTGACAAGTATATCCGATTCTGATAATTACTGTTCCTAAGATACACGACCCACTGGGCTGGGATTCATCTTTTAATAAGAAAATGATACCAATCATAAAACAGATGTGGTGAAACGATATCTTGACGGCGAAGAGGTCGATGGAACACTCACAGCCGTAGCTTGGCCTGCACAAAGACCCGATATCAGCATTCTTGAGACTGTATGGGTTTATGTAAAAATTTCAAGATCGAAAAACAATCAGACAACTTGGTTACATTGCTGAAAAAAATACAGGTAATTTGAACCGATGTTTCATAATCGTACATTCATAAACTGTATGGAAACAGGAAAATAAAGTGTATTGCACTGTATAAAGCAAAGGACTCACATGCAAAATACTATTACATTAAACTATACATTTGCTTTTCTTTGGAATTTTCTATACCATCAATAAGTGCAGCGTCTTAATTACCAAGACACGTTGCTTATGTGTTTCCACAACTATTACCATTACTGTGTATAAAAATGTGATACGTATATATATATATATGAATATAACTCTGCGGATTTGAAATAAGATGATTATACTGAAATTTTGTAAGGAAATAACATTGTAAGGACATTAACAGGTGGGTGTTGAAAGCGTGTAACAGAAAGCACCCCTACCGCCACTACTTTGCCACTACATCTTCGTACAAGGCCACCCTGACTATCACACAGTGTATATCATGTTTCAATTATATACATAGTTAGTTCTTAAAGCCTATACAAAACTTTTGGTAAGGGAATAATGAATACTGTAATAATATGTTATGCTGTAAATAAATTGTGTGAAAATTAGGATTTTTGCGTTACTTATCATAGCAGCCACCCCCACATTTAAGTTTTAACCCAGGCAAAGGACGGGTACATCAGCTTGTATGTATGTTTTTTATATTATTTTATATTTGGAAACAAAATTGAAAGTCTCTACCACGCATTTTTATAATGCATATTTTATATTTTATCAAAGCATATCTCATTAAGTACTGTCTACACAAGTTTTATCTTATCCTAATTCAAAGAGATGGCCTATCATTATATTGTCATAGAAACAGAATGAAACTTTTTGAAGTTAGTTCTCGTGGGACCACCATCTATGCTTCTTAACTTTGCTTTATATTAAATATTATATTACAGTATGTAGTTCGTCACGGCACAATACTCTGCAGTGTTTAGTTAGTCAGCAAAGATTAATTGGATATGGTGAAACATTTTTTATAAAACCTAGTTCGAACCTAAAGCTTCTGGTTTAAATCTGAATAGGTGAGATGGGAAAAAAAATCAGGTCTCTCATTTGTTGTCCCGGCATGGCCAGGTGGAAAAGGCGCTCGACTCGCAATCTGAGGGTCGCGGGTTCGAATCCCCGTCCCACCAAAACATGCTCGCCCTTTCAGCCGTGGGGGCGTT
>NW_013668322.1:43848-49054 GCF_000517525.1 Limulus polyphemus
TGTTGTCACTTTTGATAATTTATACTAAATTAACGACATTATATAGTCTTGGCCAAATTTTGGCATACAGTTCTGTATTGATGTTATTGTCTACATGTATGGAGTAGTTATTGAGTAAATTCCCGAATGGTAAAGGAAAAGGTAGCGTATGATCGGAGCTCGGCATGGCCAGGTGGTTAGGGCACTCGACTCGCACTCTGCGGATCGCGGGTTCGAATCCCCGTCACACCAAACATGCTCGCCCTTTCAGACGTGGGGGATGTTATAATGTGGTAAAAGAGAAGCCCAAGAGTCGGCGGTGGGTGGTGATGACTAGCTACCTTCCCTCTAGTCTTACACTGCTAAATTAGGGACGGCTAGCGCAGATGGCCCTCGTGTAGCTTTGCGCAAAATTCAAAACAAACAAGTATGATCGGCCAAACATGTACAAGTTGTTATTGTAGACTGTATAAGTTGTTTTGAGCATTTGTTCATCAAAACACACATACACACCTGTTTTGTATAAAAGGGTGTGCTTTTGGTATAATCTTTTTCGAAACAGATCATTGCTTTGTTCCGACAATTTCTCTGTACTTGGTGTAAAGTCATGTCTCGTCACGTGCCAGAAGTTATAGGGCGTCAAATTGTTCGACTGTCTAGAAATGGTATGAAGCAAAGGACATTGCCAGAACAGTAGGGTACCCCCAGTGTACTGTATCCAAAATCCTGAAAAATCAGCGGACTACAGGAAAGTCTAGTGGTATACACCGTAAAACTACTGCCCCGAGATGACCGTGTTTTGATCATGTTAACATGTCATGGTTGAAAGAAGTCTTGCAACATCTTACGACAGGAATGGCGTGAACATATTCATCCCAGAGTATTCAGAAGTACAGTGAATATGAGACTGATAAAAAAAGGTTATTTTGCAAGAAGGGCTATTTGCAAACCAACATTAACCAGAATTCACCGCCATCACAGTGTCACTTGGGCAAGACAGCATGTTAAAAAACTGGCAATATATCATATTTTCAGGTGAGTCCTGTTTCCAGCTTGTTAAAGCTGATGGTATAATTCGTGTTCGTCGTTTAAATGGAAAACAGATGAGGGAAGACTGTATTTCTCATAGGGAACACACAGGAGGTGGTGCAGTACATGTTTTGGCAGCTACTCATCATGGTGGAAAGACTGCTCTTTATATCCTTCAGGGAAACGTCAATTATGCCTCCTACAGGCTTCACATGGAGACGATATTTCTGCCATGAGCTAGGGCAAGGTTTGGGAATAACTTTGTGTTCTAGGATAAAAATTCCTCTGCCCACAATGCGCGTATTGTACAGGATTATCTTGACCAGGGGGACGTTATAAGATTGCCATGACCAGCAAAGTCTCTAGATTGTAATTCCATTGAGAACTGTTGGACAGAACTGAGTCGGAAAATTGCTAACCACGACCCTAAACCAGCTACTGTAGCTGAGTTGCAGCGCCTTCTAGTGATAAATTGGGATGAAATCATGGTGGATTACATCAATAACCTCATCAACAGCATGCCACGTCGCCATGCGGAGGTTATTAGAGTACAAGAAGGACTAACCAAGCGCCGAATGTTTAATAATAACTAATACACGATTACAGACGCTATTTATGATAATTTAATGTTATATTTTATCATTATATATGTTTCGGTACGGTTTTGTTGTGATGGGTGAAATGATGAATTACACATCTTTCTATAGGTGTCTGATAAGTTTGTTTGTTGTTTTAATAAAACCTCTAAACATTTAAAGAAATAAAAAAGTATTAGTGATTAGAACATTACACTTGGAATCTGATTGTTTTTCAACCTCGAGACGTTGTGCTACCAAACACGCATCGCACGCTTAGTTGTGAGAGCGTTATAAGACTGACAGTCACTCTTGCTATCCGGTTAAAAGTATCTGCTACAGACAGTGAATGCTGCTATAGCTGTTTTCCTCTTTCAGGTTTGCAGTTTAAAATTCGGGACAGCTGTGCCTTAATGATAGGGATCTCTGACTTAGTCATTTAGCTAATTATATGCTTTGGGTGTCGTTCAGTTGAACAAAAAAATATGTATTAGTGGTCTATCAAAATATAGAATGCTAAAATAACTATATAAGCGAACTAGTAAAAGATATACACAGAGTTTGACAATTTGAAAAAAAATAACTCGTTATGAAGAACATTTAAAAAATTGTACCCTTAAACACAGTGGTGTGTCGAAAAATAAATTCGTTTAATATGGATAGATTCTAACACCTTAATGTGAGAAAATATATCGGTAGTATTTCACATCATGGCGAGTTAAAAATACCCAGGAGTTAATTGCCTTAAATATCGTGATGTCTTAATAGAAATACGTAAATTATTAGTACCGCTTGGCATAGAGGCATATCTAAAATAATATGTGACGTACTGGTGGCCTTTAACACTAGAAACACTAGTTAACGGCGTGGTGTGCTAAAATGCATAAAGTTTTAATGTATTTTAACATTGTGGTATTTTAAAAGTAGCACATAGATAGTTGGTAGCCTTTACCACTGTGGTTTGTTAAATCAAACACACAACCCTTCACAATCTCTTTGGGATTGCAACACAAAGTCTGGAAACGGTTGATATGCAGCACTAGCAGTTTACCAATGTATGTCGATTATAGCTCACAGTAATTCCATGATACCTGCTCTAAGACTAACTCAGATGCTCGTAGCTGCAACTGGATGTTGTTTCAGTGTACAAACGAAATATACTTCACAATGCTGCTCTATGTGTCAGATGCCCAGTGAGATGCATTATATTTATAGCAAAGCACAAAATAACTCCTTTGCAGTGGCGCTAAGGACACGTTCAATGGAAAGTGGAGAAATATTTTTTTTAAATTTATGTTTTATCCCACCATTCAGTCATAACAGGAGAGAATTAGAAATGAGAAAGTGACACATATTGTGGTTAGCTCTGACCCCGGACTAATGGATAATTCTCCATCTAGTTAAGTTGGTCAATAAATTTCTTAATGTGATCTTCTCGCTCACAGACTTTGATCTCATCAAGTATGTACGTTGTACTTTTGAAAAATACATTGGATCCAATTAAGTGACTACAGACACTAAAGATGCTCTACAAGCTGTTCTTTCAGAGTGGTCGATGATACTTCAAGACCTTAACAACCTTTTGATTTTAAACATGAAACACCGTGCTAGACTACCCTTGCTGTCGCAGTAACTATATACTCCATGTTCATGTGAAATGTCATAAACTGTAAAAATGATTAATCATGTGCACTTCATATCACATGAAAGATCATTAGATGCTTGATATACATAGATGTTAACTTAATGGGTGACTGACATCATGAAATGATAGTCATTTTTGCCTTGTCATTGCCATAGCTGAATTATTATTAAATTTAATTATCAATTATTTGTTCTGTGTAGTGTATTAAAAGGAATATATAAAGTATTGATAGCGTTGAACGCCGTGATTTATTAAAAGAAATGTATCAAGTATTAGTAGCTTTTCTAGCCTAAAGTAATAAAAATATGTAAGGAACTGGTGGTCTGTGAAATACGGGTTTGTCAATAGAAAATAAACGGATTATTGGAAGCATTTAACACCATGTGCTGTTAAAATAGACTTATCCAACATGGGTAGCCTTTACTACTGGAAAGTAACACATACATAGAGGTTTATTAATATTAAATAATTTCTTCAAGTTTTGACAGTTTGCAGTAATGTAGTCCATTAACTAATCGTCCTTCGGTGGACCAGCGGTAAGTTTATGGACTCGTGATACAAAAGCTAGGGTTCGAGTTTTCGCGATGGACTGAGTGTCGATATTCCATATTATAGCTTTGGGCAAAAACCAAACAATTGTGTAAATCATGTGCTGTGACGTATTTCAAGAAATACGTTAAGAACTGGTAGTTTCTTGTACCGAGTTCTGATAAAAAAAAATGTGATTAAGAATGTATTGCTTATAACACTGCTTGTGTTAAAAAATATATATCAAGTGATGATAATCATTAATAGTACTGTGTATTACAAGAAATGGACAAACTAATAATGGTGACATTACTGTGGTGCGTTTAAAAAATATTAATGACGAATGAATCGTATTATAATAAAAGAAACACTTTATATGCTGGAACTGACATTTATATGCAACAGAAATACAAAAAAAGTATTAGTGTTATTTAATACCTTGGTATGTTTAAATAAAAGCACTATTTATTAGTGGTCTTTAATATAGTGATATGTTAAACTTAATGGGCGTAGTATCGGTGTTTTGCATCATTGTGATACTGATTACAAATACTCAAGAACAAAGTGCGTATTACCTGCTTGTTGCTGACCATTTAAAAAATATTGCTCATTTGAGTGTGTTCATTGACTCTTACTATGACTCTCGCCCCCAGTGGCTCAGCGGAACGTCTAAAGGCTTATAATGTTAAACACCGGGTTTTACTAGTCGTGGTGAGCAGTGTTCCCTCTAGGGTGTGCTGCCGCATAACAAACAATCAAATGCCGCGCACACATCTTCAGTAATGGTGAGGAGTCTCAACAGTGACGACCTTAATGACCCTGGCATTCGATAGGCCTAAAGTCCAAATAACCAACTGGTAGCACTGCAAATTGGCCTAATGATTCAATAGGATTGATGGTCTAAAAATTCCCTCTCCCCCTCATACACACCCAGAAAAAGAAAAAACACTTGTTGCGCACATCCACACATTGCCTTGATACTGGTGCACGTGAAAAATAAAATCATTCATCACATGAATTGAAAAAATTAGAGGGAATATTGATGGTGGGCACAGCACAGATATCCCATTATGTAGCTTTGTGTTTAACATCAAACAAACTCTCGCTATGTTAATAATATTTGTTTTACTATAAATTTAAGTATTTTTTATAAACTGTTACAGTATCTAAGTTTGTAAAAAGCCATTCTGCACGCATTTTCTAGTACGGTATAGAAATTGAGTTTTGAAAATGTCTTGATTAGAAACTTAAGCATATGCCAACAAACAGCTTTATATATCCCAGCTTTAAACAAGGATATAAACACACGTAACGAACATACTTCTTGATGAATTTGAAATTTTGTTGCTAGCAGATAGAGAATTTAGTACATATATATATATATATATATATACAGGGTGTGTGTGACAAAAGTAGGTATACAGTTAGCTCTTTATCTATATCATATATT
>NW_013668322.1:49437-51723 GCF_000517525.1 Limulus polyphemus
TGTATTGTGGCTTGGGGGTTTCTCGCCAAGAAGTAGCAGTGTGCGTGCTGTTCCTGTAAGAAGAAAGTAAACCTACAGACATCGGTCTTGTTTAACAAAAAATAAATATATATATATATGTGTGTGTGTGTGTGTGTGAATTAAAATGTGGTTTGTGTATTAACTGAGCAATCACGCTAACATACAAATTAGCAAATGTAATACATTACATTCGTATTCATCAAATACATATGGAAAAGCTCTGAATCGGAATCAGTTGTATTTGTCCTAATATTTTAAAGAATTCGCTATTACATTAACATATTTGCTATAATTCGGCTTGAAATTTCCATTTCAACTACGTAGTTGACACAGGAAAGAACTTTCCGTTACGCATCAAAGTGACAATATTTCGAAACAAATGTAAATACCATTCTTGAATTAGATTCCTAAGTAAACATTTCAGAAAATGAAGCTTCAGCTTCAACGTTGCAGACCGAGAAATCTAGGTCCACAATTTCATGATTTGTTTATGAGAATATGAAAAGGCATGTTAGAAACAAGT
The DNA here is from genome assembly GCF_000517525.1 of Limulus polyphemus. Classification (NCBI taxonomy): domain Eukaryota; kingdom Metazoa; phylum Arthropoda; class Merostomata; order Xiphosura; family Limulidae; genus Limulus; species Limulus polyphemus. The sequence goes on from NW_013668322.1 coordinate 49,982, forward strand.
TAAATATAAGCTTAATTTAAATATATATATATAATCTTGGTAAAATGTTTCTGGACTTAAATGATTACTATAGAGTTTTTGCCGTGTCTTTGTTTTTTTTTGCTGCCAAGCGCAAAGCTACACAATAAGCTATCTGCACTCGGCTTACCACTGGTATCGAAACCCGGTTTTTAGCTATAAGCCTTTTGATTTACTGCTGAGCTACTGGGAAGCTTTTATGAGACAGCAAATGGTTTTAAAGCATTTTGTTTTTTATTATCAAATATACTTTAAGTTTCGTTTATTTTAAAAGCTTTAGAAATATCAAACTTTGTCAAGAAAAAACCTATTTAAAATGTCACTAAATAAAAATTAATGTATTCATTAAGTTAAAGTTGTTGGTGAAAAAATAAAGCTAATAGAAAGTTCAAAATAAAATTATCTTAATTAATTTCTTTTTTAAATGATGGAGTGGTGCTACTAAACTATCCTTATGCAGTTTAAAACTTTGATTCTCACACTATTTTATGAATTAAAAATGAGCACGAAATTCCGCAAAAATTGAAAATTTTCATTGAAATTAGCTTTGCTATCTAGTGTATCAGAAAATCCTTATTGTATAAAATGTTAAATGCTGATTTTCAGTAAAATCTTGCATTACTATTCTAAAATCACATATCCAATAAATTTACTAACATATATTAGTTGTTATGCTTGATAATTAAGTGCTAATATTTGTTGATATCACGGACACTAAGGATTTCTTAGTGTACATAAAAGTAAACTTGGAATCATTATGAAATATACATATACTTGTAGCAAAACAAATCATGTACATTAATACCAAAGGAATTTATTTTTCAAAATTCCTTCAGTAAATCTGTTAACATTTATAACTTTCTTAACATCTGTAGTGGGTTCATCTCTTTCTCATCAGATTTTTCTAGGCTTATATTTTCAAAAATAGACCGGTAATTTCACCTGTTTTTACAAGTTTGATTTGATTCCCCTGTAAGCCTGCATAGTGTTATAGCGTAAAAAGATATAAAAAGGCTTAACTTTAAGCTACCTCAAACAGATAACTGTCCCTTCTCACCCCATGCGTATAGAAAGTACAACGCTAGTCATAAAGGACTTAAAATACACAGTAACACCTCCACATTTCTAAAAAACTAGCTCAGAAACATAATAATCATAACTTGAAGATACGGTTGAATATCATTGTTTTATAACAATCTATATGATGATAAATAATGCATAATACAGCACAGAATATCACAAGATAAGCACATCTACACAAACCTCATACAAACCAACTCACTCACTTACTAAGAAAGTTTACGTCTGATGATTAAAAAATTAATTTCACTGTTATATTCTAAAAACAATAATATAAAAACATCTAATCACATAATAATGAATCTAAAAAAAAAAAGAAGATAACTTACAGAACCAAAATGATTGTATTAAGCAAAGGATTAAAATTCACTATACTACACAAAATAGTGACCCAGCGGTAAGTCTGCAGGCTTACGACGCTAAAACTCGAGTTTCGATACCCGTGGTGAGCAGAGCACAGATAACCCATTGTGTAGCTTTGTGCTTGACAACAACCAAACCCACTTTAAATACAGTCATAATGCAAAAAAAAAACAAGACTTAAACCCACCAGAATAATAAAAAAAAAGAAATCTAAATTAAAATTAAACCAGCAGCCCAGAATGGCATGAAACCTAAACCCACTACAACAGCATCCTATGGGA
>NW_013668322.1:52602-58131 GCF_000517525.1 Limulus polyphemus
AGATAAGCACATCTACACAAACCTCATACAAACCAACTCACTCACTTACTAAGAAAGTTTACGTCTGATGATTAAAAAATTAATTTCCCTTTTATATTCTAAAAACAAAAATATAAAAACATCTAAACACATAAAAATGAATCTAAAAAAAAAAAAATATTATAACAATTATACCAGGTTGCCAGCTGACAAAAATAATATTGCACGATAACAGAATTATATCGTTCTGTACCAAAACAACTTACTTCCAATAAGAGGGAAGACACTCCCAACAATGAAAAAATTTAGCTATGGGCTCACCTCTATCACCAATACTGAGTAACCTCTGTATGGTGCATTTAAACGATAACGCATCACAATTGCCGCTATAAAACCCAAGGTTTGATTCAAGTATGTTGACGACACTTTAGTAAAGATATACTGGTACGTACTAATTGTAGAAGATATCATCATAACAGCATAAAGAGAGGCGTCATAGACGGCCTAGTCGAAATTTATTACGTTTGTAATATTGAAAGTGCTAAGAAGAATAAAGGAAAACGCATCACTATATCCTTCCTGGTAGTAGTTACCTTGAAAACTGGATAAGGAAGATGAACATCACGAATACGCAGGAGAAAGCTACTCATGTTTCTCTATGCCTCTCACAAAACATCCAAAGGATTTTGCAAACAGCACAAAGTTAGAACAGTTTTAACAAATCATAATGCAACCAACCTCAAGCAATACATATCAAACCACCAAAAGACACAATGGAGAGCGAAAACGCTATAAGTAATATCCCATGCAAATGTAGATTTTATTAATTTTGAGAAGTAAGAGACAAAAAATCAGAATTCAGATTTCAGGAGCACAATAAACCCACCAAACTTTGTCGGCAAGATCCCATTATCTAAGAGAAGAAAATCACATAACTAAATGGAATGAAACTAAAATAGTAGAATACGAAACACACACACACAAAGAAAGAAACATAACAACTTTATATCCACCTTACTAATAACACTGTCACATAATCTAGCATAGAAGTCAGCAAAACCCGCAGAACCCTCTCGGGAACTTAAAGTACTTAGTCAAATCAAGAGTCCAAGACCCAACCATTTATAATTGATAATGTTATAGAAGATGGTTTCGATTTAAAGAAATGTATCTTGGATAACTCTAGGACCAATATGGAAGGAATCATAAAAAAATTTAATCTATTCAAAGCTATTTAAAAGTCTGTATTTGTACGTACGAATATATAGTTGAGTCTAGAGACCATCTTTTCCCGTTAGTAATTTAAAAAATGGCTGGCAAGTTTTTGTCGGAATTCATTTTGAGTACTTTTTTTGACAAGTCATAATAAAAAAAACAAGAGTTTCGGTTTAAAATAGCTTTATTGTCGTCTTACTATAACTTCAAACTGTATGTCTTACGATGACTTCAAACTGTACGTTGAATGAAAACTTCATATACTTTGAAAGCTTTTTATAGTTTTTCATCTTTTTTTAGTGATAGGATAAAATTTTATGTGTAATATTCCGGTAAGGCCATATTTTATACTTATTGACATCTACTCCACAAATAATTGTATTTAATATTCAGCTGGAAACGTGGCTCGTTTCAAACGCTCAAAGCCCTCTAAACTCTTTATCTCTTGTATAATTTGCTGCACTAAGAGTAATATTTTATGGACGGAAGTTAGCGATTAGAACAAAAATTAATAGCTTGCGCACATATGAAATTCAGTTTAATTAAGTATTCTGAAAGTCATTAGAACACAAGAGTGTTAGTTATTTGTGCTCATTAGAGTGATTTGCATATAAATAGTTTCAATTCATAATATACAGCAAAATTGCTTATAAAAATAATTCAGTATTTATGGTGCATTCTCTTGAATATTGTTCTAACAGCTTTTGCGTGTATATTGTTATGCACTGGAACTGATAAGTAACTTAAAACTCGCTGCAAATGCGTTAGTTAATATGCTTACTTCCTACTTGTAAAATGTTACCTTTTTTTCTACTTAACATAATATGTTAAAACACTTTCAAGTAATTCTATTCTTAGTCTCATTGTGGCCACGTAAAATTAAATATACAAGGAATTAAAACCAACTGGTGTACTCTTTGACAGTGACAATATACGAACATTATACAGAAGCTAAAAGATATAATCTGGTTTCTAAATACGTTTTAATCTAGTCTGGGTTTGATGTCTTCAAATTGAACAGTACCTTATGTATATGCAAAAAAAATGAGCTAAACGGCCAGGTGAGAGTACCTATGATTCAAGAATTTAGAACTGTTGCCACAGGGCGAAACATCTACCTTTTACACGGCTATTTTTAAGCGAACAGTGGGATTTACTATCCCTTTTATAAAGCGCTCACTGCCGAGAGTGTTGAAAGCGTTTAGCAGCATATCGCAGCTCGAACCTTGGACCTTGTGATTCGGAACCCAGTGCGCTAACCACTAGGTTACGTCTAGCCCCATTTCCACACCGTTTATTAATTTTCCTAAACAAGCTGCTTCTGTAAAACGTGGACCGCCATGTGGGCTAGTCATTTGGAGTTCGACTTAATCTAGTTAATAATAGATTTCTTTCAAATCCAGGTTTACAGTCGCGAGTGGAGTACACAAGTCACTAACTCGAGGAAGATTACAGTTGGCATAAAGAATTGACTCGGAAACTGAGATTCAAAACACAAACAACACTTTAATGCTCGGCTACATCGAGATTACAGAAGATATCATGAATAGTTTCAGTGTTAAAATTACTAAATTGTTCAATCTAAACAGGTAAATGTTCTTCAATTAAGCGTTCTATAACACCCATTAAATTACTTAACACTCCAAGTAAGTTGTCAATTAATATATTGATCGAAATATGCTTAGTCATGACTTTATTTAATACTAAGCACTTTATAGCCAATTCCTAACTACATTGTTCGACTGAGAGAGATATAACAATAGTTACACGGAGCTTGAGTGGGAAACGTTAGACATCTTCAACGTTGTTGTGAGCTCGGACATAGTTGGTTGGATCAGGCAATATCAGTTTTTCTTCAACCAGCAGCAGGTTGTTTGGTTTCTTCATATGAGGCGGTAGACTGACTTTTAGTCCAAAAACATGGGGTTTTGTACGGATTTCTTCAGTATTCTTACGATTCTCCAAATAGTGTACACACCCAACTCGCAAGTAGATCTGTCACTTAATTGGATGAATTTTGTTGACTCATTTTAATTATCGGAACTAAGACTGAAATTAATTTAACAATTGATTATGATCGATAAATTAGCAGCTTGTTTGCATGTATTTCTCCTCGTCCTTTTCAAATCAAAGTTCCGCCCAGAGTCTCTGATTTCCTTGCTAATTCTTTTTATGGAAGTTGTTTCGAGTTTCTAATGAAAAAAGAAGAAGAATGTACGTAAGATGACACTGCATATTAACCCATGTTATATAGTGTAGAACGGTGCTTATCAACCTTTTCAATGTTATTCACCCCTATAAGTTTTTTATAACAACTCACTCATCCCAGTTCGAAAAAAGACAAAAAAGTACTAAATTAAAATGCAAAATTCTTTATTATTACTTAAATATACACCAAACTACAACTCGAATGAATACAACATAAAATAAACAAAAATAAATATATTTATCAAACTACAACTAGAATATATAATAATAATAACTAAACTTTTTTTCCTCTTGAATTTGTTGTACAATTGATAAAACTCATTCACTCTACCATTTACCCCATCATTCACCCTGATTCTGATCTCATTAACCCCTGGGTGAACCATTCACTGGTTGAGAAGCACTGGTTTGGAATATGTGACATAAAATTTTACTGCACAACAAGATATTGAGATCTTTTTGTTGTATATTAAACAATGAAGAATAACTTACATAAATGATACTTCATAGCAAAACGTTAAACACCTACTGCACATAACACAGTCAAAATAATTCATAAAATGGTAATGAATAATAAAATGGTTTGCTACTTTTGTGCAAAATGCAATAAATAATAGATTATTAAAATCTCAATAAGACGAAACTGAAATTTACACAATGCTTAAAAAACTATATTAAACGCGCAAGGCTTTATCTAACAACTTCTGCGTGTTTCGGCTGGTCACAAAGTCACCATTCTCAGAAAGGTGCCAATAGTGTTGAACCCTACTATTTTGTTTACATGCCTTTCCCATGTTTGCATAATAAAAACAATTCAACCAATCAATGAGCATAAATGGTACTCTCACCTATTTATTCTTTATGTTATATGAAATATAAATTGGGTAAGTCCTGCAACACAGCTTGCATTAGAAACAGAACAATAAAAATGCATGAATTTGTTTAGATATTTCAATTATAAAAGAGGAAAATTAAATCCTTGGTCAATGGCAACATGTTTCAAGAAATTCAATTCTGATATTAACTCTTCTATATACAAATGAATATCTAAAGAACTATATACGGCCAAGGATTTAATGATAACAACATTCGCAGAACTAATAATAAGTTGTGTAACAAACTGGAAATTTCACAATGTATTAAATTTAAGTTACACGAGAAAGGATGTTTGTAGAAACGATTTCCTCATAAATATATAACGTTTTTAAGAAATATTGTAATTATCGTATAACGTTTTCACCAAAGGTTAAATTTAGTCATTTTACTACTAGTCTTAAATGTACAACCACATTATTAGATAAATGTGGTATTTATAAAATCTTTGTATATTGGCCAAACATGCAGAAATTTAATATTTAAACTTAATGAACATAAAATAATAATTATGAATCGGTGTTAGCTGAACATATGGTGAACAATGATTCTTCTGAAAATGTTAATTGGAACTATGTCAACTTGATAAAATGCCTGAAAAATAAATACGAGCTAAATGTAATAGAATCATTAGAAATATTTAAGAACTCGAAGTCAATAGAGATTCCGGTCTATATTTTAAAAAATGAATAGGTGGCAGCACTATTTGTTCTAAGTGATTGTTCTAAGGTTTTTTTTTGCTATTATGCAAAAAAAAATGGAAATGTAAATGTAAATAAACAGTACAATAAGGTTTTTTACGGCTGTCTTTTTCCTGGTTGTAGGACAACTGCCATCCGCAGCCATAACCACATAGTTCCTGCCATCGAATCATATGGCGGTTCCTTGAGGTACTGAGGAGGGAGCAAGCACTCAACACTGTCGTCGTGAATCAGATGATTGCTGGAGACCCAGCACCACCACAGCGGAAGCAGTATCAAGAATCAACTGCCAGGATAACAAACATTGTAGAATATTTTCAAAACCGCAATTTGGACTTTTTGAGAGGAATAGCTCATAACGTACAGTTCTAGCTTACTTACGTTACATAACTTTGCACAATTCAACATTTATATTTTATTATAAAAAATAAACAAAATTGAAAATGAAACCTGTGTTATTTTGTCCTACTTAAACAGTTTTACATAATTCATTCTTCTGTGAAATACAAGAAATATGTTTTTTTGTTTTGTCCCCTATTAGTCAGTTATATTA
>NW_013668322.1:58474-73944 GCF_000517525.1 Limulus polyphemus
ATCCCACTATTCGTTGGTAAAAGAGTAGTCCAAGAGTTGGCGGTGGGTGGTGATGACTAGCTGCCTTCCCTCTAGATTTACACTGCTAAATTAGGGACGGCTAGCGCAGATAGCCCTCGTGTAGCTTTGCGCAAAATTCAAAAACAAACAATATTAATATAATAAGGTATGGCTCCGGAGGGCAGTTGTCCGGGGGTCAATTTTCTTGCGAGGGCCAGTTGTCAGGTTACCTTTTTTTCTAATGTTAATAGGTCTGTGACCCACCGAAACACGTAGAAGCTGTTAGGTAAAGTATGGAGTCTTCAATAAAGTTTTTTTTTTTGTAAGTAGGCTAAATTTTAACGTTGTGTTATTGAATCTCAAAAAGTATTTTACACAAGGAAGATCCAATGTGATTTTTAATAATAAATTATATGAATCAGAAGTAAGTTGCACGTTATGCCCTGATCATAAAAAGTCAAGTTTTATAAAAATCCTGTTGCCGCTGTGAAATAATAATTTAGGGTATTGTCGTTAAAAAACAGCAAATAATAACTTCCGTAAAATTTTGCTGCATAACAATGTTTTTACCCTGTTGTACTAAATAGTAAATACGATTAAGCATATTATTTGAATTTTTCAAAATTGTATCTATCAATTCAATTGATAAAAAGTAAGGAAAATTGTTGTCGTGAAATATCGCTCTGGTTGAATTAAGTTTTCATAAATTTACGTTCTTCAAGCCAAAATCTCTATAAACGTCCTGACATATAATCTTCTGGAAGCTGTACATGTCAAAAATTAACTTAGGATAAGTTTATTATTATTAAGCACAAAGCTACACAAAGGGCTATCTGTGCTCTGCCCACCACGGGTATCGAAACCCGGTTTCTAGCGGTATAAGTCCGCAGATATTCCGCTGTGCCACTGGGGGGCTACTTAGGATAAGACTGTCTTGAAAGGTTTGACAATTTAATATGCAAGTTGACCAGGTAAAAAGATCCCTGTATTTCGTAGCTGATGAACCAGGTTCGAATCTGCGCGATGCTACAAAATATTACCCGCATTTTAAACTGTTGTTGCGTTATAAGAGTGACAGTCAATTCCTTAGCATGGACTGTAAGATGCTGCCTTCCCTCTGGTAAGTAGTTCAAAATTAGGAACGGTGATAGATCATGGCTTTGCTATAAGTAGAATACAACTGACGAGAAAGTAGATTTATATATCTGAAATATATTTGGTTCATTACGTTTCATACTTTAAATGCGACAACACTTTGTATTTGAAATAATTTATATATTATAAACAGTTTGTTTGTTTTAATGCAAACCATACAATAGGCTACTGCACTCTGTCCACCATGAAGAATTGTGAACTCCGTAAATTTTCCGTTGATCAACTGCAGTACGTTGTAGAAAGAAAAACACTTGGTAGAGTCTTCGAATTTTCAGAACTTCGTGTATGAAACGAAAACACTGTCAAAGATATCCCAAGTTACCATAAGTAAGGTAGTACTTATAGTAGAAATGGGGCAAATACACAATACATGCAATACAAAATGTTTACTCATATACATCTTTAACAACCAAATAATTAATGTTCAAAAGTACTTGAGAAACACCCTTGGGTGATAAACAAACCACTCACAAAATTATTAGTCGTACAATCACTTGAGAAAGTCAGCAGAGCAAACACACACAAAAAAAACACAAATTTCTCAATCTCACTGACTGGCTGACATTGTTGAATGCTTCTAGCTATGTAACAAACAGACTTATAAGTGCACCAAATAAAACAATAGGAGAAGAATCACGTGATAGCGCTAGCGTTTTTCTATTCTAAACATTACCAAAGAGAAGAGCTATTTGACATACGTCAGGTAATACCTTGAACAGGGATGTCATTTTAAAATGCATACGTCCGCTCGCTCACTCTGTATACTGTGTATGTGTGACCAATAGGTGTAATCTTCTCGATCTACAGCACTATGTGACAAGATCTAGAATCCGTGAGTAGTATGGGATATGCCAACGTAGGGTGAGCTTTGAGAGAAGCTTTACTATCTAGGCCAGAAGACAAGCTACGCTCTTTTGCAAGGAATTTATAATACGCATTGTAAGTAAAATCAAGTTTGGATTCATGAAACATTTGATAGGTAGCGTAATATTATGATGCACATCCATACTGATGATATACTTACAGGATATCGACACAAATGAATGAATGATGCATAAGATCATGTAACTTTGTATGAAAAAATTGCATGAACAAGTGGAAACAAATTGAAAGTGTAGGAATGGGTGCACCAAAAAATGAGAAAACAAGGTAGGAATGGGCAGATTGTAATAAAACTTTCTCTGTAAAACCTCATAAGGGGGCGTGTCCAATATCCAGTCCATGCTTATTTAGTTTATTCTTTCTATCCTGTATACAATAAGCCAGATGGAGTAAACTTATCAAACTTAGTTATGCTTATCATACAATGACTAGAGGTTTCTGTAAATCGAATTATTAGAGGCAATAAACGTACTCTAAAGTCTGTTTATACGACACCAGGAAAATCAAATATTTGTGTAGACCCATAACTTGTATGTTTGTGTTTTCTTTACAACTTGTCCTTTCTTTTGCAATTGCATGAGAAGATAACCGGATTTCGTACATTAGCTAAATAAGTGGATTAAAATACAAAAATAAAAAATCCTAAGTGGTTTCTGTATATCAACGTCATGGATTTGTTACTGTATATACAAAAGTAGAAGAATCATAGAAACACTTTTGTATGTACCCATAACTTGTATAATATTATGAACACAGGAAGACGAAGTAGGCATGGACCGGATGTCGGACACGCCCCTTTATGAAGTTGTACAGGTTGTAATAATGTAAGTTCTTGTTCAAATTCTTCTTAGTATTATTAGTATAACAATTCACGTCGTGTGTTTGTGACCTCCTCTCACAGCTTTAGAGATAACAGTACCAAGTTTTGCACGCGGACTCGGGGTGGTCCGGGGGTGTCCTTAACTATATGTTATAGCTCTACTAAAATAAGTCATTAAAGCATGATGGTGGTCTGGGAGTAAGTTTGAAGAGTCGTTGAACGTGAATCTCCTATTGGATTTTGAGATTGTGTTCGTACTCGCACTCACAAATTAGACCAACTTGCTCAGGGTGGATGTCCTAACTAAGATTTTCGAGTACGAATCCCCCCCCCCTTGCGTAGCTATAGAAGTAATTGGGGATAATATAGAAGCTTCAGCGATCCAGAAGCCTCTGTGTACCCCCCAGCAGAGTCGGGTATTTTATGCTAGTCAGAATAATTTACGTATACATTATAATATTATTCCCTTTATTTGATTAAATTTTAGTGTGTTTTTGATGAGGTAATTATTCAACTAAAAACATGAAGGTACTTTTAAAGAATTTTTCAAGGAATGGAAAATATTTTCAATCTTAACTTTCATACACGTTTCAATGTAACCAACCCTAATAAAAATTTGTTTTACAATATCGTGAGCCAAATTTTTTTTAACCAGAGTAACAGTAAACTTGTCATAGAAACCGTAAAGTTAAACTGTATTTATTTTTAGAATTAATTCAGCGGAAAACTTCAGGACTTGTAACGCTAAAATCTGGGATGCGGTCCCCAGCTGCAAACACACCGCAGATAACCCATTGTTTAATTTTGCTTTAAGATATTAATTTATTTTTGTGTAGAGAAATAGCTTCGAAGCGTTGTGTAACTTTATTTAAAAAACCAAACAAAAAAAAGAGCGAACTGATATGATTCCGAAATATTTAAATCACAATATATTTATTCAGTTATCAAGCAGGAAGGTTTATGACTTCTAATCCCAAGATACATTTTCTCCATGGATTATGAAAATATATTATTGGGGCAAATTTAATTCCTTAATGTTCACCTGTAGCTCTGTAATCAGTCATTCAAGTATGTGATATTTGACCATGAGACACGAAGCAGCCAGGTTTTGTGGCCCCCCAGTGGCACAGCGGTATGTCTGCGGACTTACAACGCTAGAAACCGGGTTTCGATACCCGTGGTGGGCAGAGCACTGATAGCCCTTGTGTAGCTTTGTGCATAATTAAAAACAAATAAACAAACAAACACGAACCACAATACGTACGATACGCAGTGTTCGTTTGTTGTAAAACTATGCAATAGTCTCTCCGTGTTGTGCCCAGCATGGGTATCGAATCTCTGTTTTAGCATTATAAGTCTTCAGACTGGCCACTGAGCCACTGGAGGGTAAATATGTAGTGAAAGAAGCACATTTAGGCATAAAAATCTATTTTCTTTCTCAAAAAAAAAAGAAATTAAACTCACACTAAGTGGGATATCAGCTGGTGTAGTTGTCCTATATTAATGAGTTATACCATTTCAAATATTCCAGCCCAAAATCTTAACTCTATTTTTTAGAATAATAAATACAGCTAAATTAATTTTGTTTTCTGGGTACATAACCTCTTCACATTAATTCCATAACTTACTAAAAACTATTTTTGATAACCACCAACATTAACAGAGCGAGTAGCTAAAAGCATCTCCATTTTAAGGGAAAACTTCACCACCTACAAATGTATGAGGAAATATAGAGTATAGTTCATTAAATAATTTAAAGTTGCTTTGAAATAACGATACTTATTTGTCTTAACATTTTACTTACGCGCACGTGTAATTGGATGTGTATTTCATTTCTTTCCAAAAGAAGCCGATTCTACTCTTCGTCCTTTGCGAGTGATACATAATATTTAGTCGATACCAGACACCTTGATGTTTGCTTTCAAACATCCCCATGGACTAGAAAGACGCTTTTAACTTGAAGTATCAAAAGGAATAGAAAATACAAAATATTTTGTTTTCGAGTAATTTTATTTTTTACGCAGAATTATTTAATGCTTTTGCTTGAGCTAGATTCTAGTCACGAAACTACGCTTTTCACAAAATGTGATACTAGCCAGAGCAGCCACAACTAAGGCTCAGTGAAATCCTTAGGGAAAATGAACTAATGTTGCTTTTCCAAAATGTTGACACTTACTCTGTTGACCAACTTCAATTTATATTAAGTGAACTTAAAGTAATTTTATGTAATGGAGATACAATTGCTTCTACCTCCCTCTTTGTGCATTATGTTTGTGGACATTTGAATATTTGGTAAATCAACCATTCTTACATTTTCCTTCAAAATATACTTTTTGGCCCTGCTGTTAGAGATAACTTTAAAATAGCTATCGTTTGACGTTTCATTGTTCCTGCCTCTGAAAAGTAATTAAAAAGTTTAACAGCATCTGTAAGCTGTTCATTTCCCAGACTCAGGATTCGCTGTTTATCCTAGGCAAACATGAAGTTTGACAAATTATTTGGTAATAATAATGACCAAAAGTTTTTATAAACTTGAGCCATCGTTATGTTACAAGTCTTAGCTGCGACATATATCAACTAAAGCTTACTGTACACTTTAAATCAAATCTGTAAATTAATAAACTGGAGTTTTTACAAAGTAGAACTGGAACTTACATTAACATTAATAACTTTTTTAAGTAATGACATATAAGATTCGTTCTATGAATTGAAACAATGATGCAAAGAACATTTCATATTTTTATCCCGTACAACTGTCACGTTATTTTCTACATAATATTATGTGTAGTTAGTTGAGACAAGATTGTTTATGGCATATTATCTATGTATGATTTCAAGTAGCTGTTTACCTTCATGATAAACAGTAGCATTTTTTCCGTTGTTGTTGTTTTTGTTTATAAGTTGGAATTCCAAGTTATTTGAATGCTACCTCAGAATATAAGGAAAAGATAAACCACATCTCACCATCCAAAACAAACAGCAAACTACATTGCTTTTATCCTATCATATCCACATGCTTACCTAATCAAAATGTATTGTTGTTTTTTTACATACAATAACTTTACACATAAACATAAACACTCCCTGTTTATAACTTTAGTAGGAAAAAAAACACTTTTTAAAAAGGAATCTGTGTATAGGATTCTAACGCTTAAATCAATTACATGTCAAATTCGTATTTCAAACTTTCTCATTTTACCGTTTACTTGTGGTGCAACTAGACATCATGGGGACCGTGGAGCAGAATGACATGGGACCCCTTAACCTACTGTTAACTAGTGGGGGATTCCAAAGAGGCTGGAAGGGGCCACGGAGACCAGTGGACTTGATCCAAACAGTAAAATATATAGTTGCACCCGTGCGTTTTATCGGTTCATTCGGAAGAGTACTTTCACTTTATATTCAGCACCGTTTTGAGATTATTTTTTTCCATAGACTCTCCCGGTTAAAAGATTGAATATTTTTCCTACAGTCGTTTTTATGCATCCAAATGAATCAGCTAGCAGAAAAGTTTCTACTAGAAAATTAAAAACAAAACACATTTCAATGGTGCCAAATTCTTATGTAGAATATAATAATAAAGTTATCTACATTCGAAGATTTGTATTGTAATATAACCACTTGTCTAGAAAAAAGGTCTATATTTTATTTAATGCCCCAGTTAGAAATAAATCAGTTGTTAATAACTGAACAAGGACGTACTCTACACGTGTTCATTCATCTGTCTAGGAAGGGAAAATAGTCAATATCTTAAGCTTTTCTACCTTAGTGTTTTGCAGAAATAACCTACATATATAATTTACTAATTTTCCGCTTTTAACATAAAGTTTATCCTCTTATATATAAACATGACTATAAAGTTTCGTATTTACTTATACGGTTATAGTTACACTATTCTTATGGTGTATCATCAAACTATTTTTTCTTTACCATATTGCAACAAACAGATAATTTCACACATATTTACTGTACTTAATACGTGTTGATTTTTAATAACAGAAACAGCTTGTAATTGATAGTTTGTGTGACATTAGCTCACGTTCACCAGCATAAGATGTCATAAACTATAGGAGCAGCTGTTCTTTCAGAGATGTTGTATCATAACTCGGAATATACATCTGTTTCAAAGACAGGTATAAGTTACAAACTAATAAGATGTGACATTCATGTTTAACGATATTTCATATATTATCACAAACTGTTTAGTTTTATACGTTCTCTGCCCTACCAACTTCAAGTATTAACATTTGAGAAGAAGTTTTTAATCTTGTCAAAACATTTCTGATATAATACTTACTCTCCAAAAACAAACGTACTTCTGTACCGACTATAAAGTATACACTAGAATACAAATAACTTAAACTATTTATATTTTTATCACAAAAGTTAAGTATATTGAGCTCTAATGCTTCGCAAGCTACCAGCGTGTAAACCTGAAATTTTAAAGCATTATTTGTATTTTTGTTATTAAGCACAAAGCATCACAATGGACTGTTTGTCCTGTACCCACCACTTAAAGTATGATAATACATACATAAATTGTGTCTTGGAGAATCACAATCAACATCTTGCAGTGTAACTTCTTATAAACTCATGCTCATTTCCAGCATTCCGTAAACAATACTTCACAAAAACTGATAGATATAACAATGATCTGACGTCCATACCGTTTTTTAAACAAGTGTTTTCAATTTTACTATGCTAACATAGGATACTTATTATAGTTCCGTCTCTGTGATTTAAACTGATGCTTAAGCATTCATAACATATCTTATCCATGTTACATTATCTTTTTAAATACCCATTACTTCTATATTACAAGTATTACTTTATAATCAAGCGTCGAACCATAATTTGATGTTTAATACCTTCATTTTACTACCACCAACCACTTTATGTATATTTATTCTCCATTATTCCCTTGGTTACCACTAATAGGCTTTTCAGCATTATTATACTATAATAATATTGTTGTTTTTCGTTTCAAGCGATTTGAACATCTTTGTATTTGCTAAAAAAAATTTGTTCAAACGTTAGTTTAACCTGATAATGATGGGTAAAGTATGATGGTCGAACGTTCCTTTATATGTATTAAATATTTGAAAAATTTTGCTCCAGCGAATCTATTGCTGATGTAAAAAAATCGCTATCGTTGCTAGTAGCCTATACGATCACCTAGTATAGTATACTTATATTACGTAGCTATACTAACATATGACATATATATATATTACTAAAATGAAATATAAAAATAAAGAGAACCTAAATATGTTTTATGATAAACTGAAAACACAGAGACAAAAAATAGAAGTTGCTAAGAAACAATAGTAAATGGAAAGGATTCGAAATTTACTAGCAATGTTTAAAACTAATTGTAAGACTGTGTGGTACTCCAGAGTAAGCAAGTCTTAAACTGGAAGTAATAAGTGTAAAATGTATTGATATAATTTGTTGTTCTGTGAATGGTGTTTTAGTTGCATGTACCATCCAATGTCTCTGTTCATTTTTGGATTTTGCTCCAAATTCTGCAAGTAAGTTCATTTCTGAGTTACTTGTACATTAGCATCGAAGTTTTGTTGAAATATTTGTTTGTGAAGTTGGGCCGACAAGTAAAACAAGCCTATAGCAAGAATTACTGAAAAAAAGTAAAATGATTCGTTATCTTACGTGAACTGGAATTTGAAATTATTTTTACCATATAATCTCAAAGAACCCACAACAGTATTTATAAGGCTTGCATTGAATTTTCTATTCCTTTAGTCTGATCATGTTTATTTGAAATATGTTTATTTTGATAGTCTTCATCTACTTAAGTCTACGATATGCCATAAGATAAATGAAAGTTTAAACCTTCAAGTAAAATAATTATTATTAATAATATTATCTAGATGTAAGTAAGTCAGTATTGTATTTAATACCAAAATATTCTCAAATTAAATAGGCTTATACATTAATGATGACAGTTCGGTATGATTAATTGATAACGCTAATTACTATTAGTAATATGTTAATAGTTAAGTTTGTTTACTATTGTGTGGAGTTGGAAAAAGTGATTATTGATCATAACATTATATACACATAACCCTGTGGAAGACTAGAAGCGTATAGTGACTATTAGAATTGAATAACGCGTCATGAGGTTCGGTCATCTTAGAAGATGTAAGATAGGCTTAAATAAAACCATTTTAAGAAGTAAGAGATTTAAATGTTTTTGTTTAAATTATTGGTTATTTCTACCGTTTAACAAGAAGTATTTTCTAGAGTTTCTTTTACTTTACTCTCTTAATTTGCAATTCGTTCAAAAGTGTATTATAAATAAAATGTTTTATTAGTGAACAAAACTTTGACTTTACAATTATTGTAATTTATTTCAATTTTTTATATTCTGAATTTAATTTCTTGCTCCACGGTGACTCAGCTGAAAGTTTGATGGTTTATAATGCTAAAACTCGGGTTTTGATACCAGCAGTTGGCAGAGCACAGTTAGCCCATTGTGTAGCTTTGCGCTTAACAACAAACAAAAAAAATTTGTTTTTAGCGTATGAAATACTAAATTAAATAATTGTTGGTAATTTTTCATCAACATTTAATCAGGAAGATAAAGAAAATTATAATGAGTAAGGTTTAGATTTGCGAGGTGATATCCATGAAGTAATACCTTGTTATAAGTAAAAATTAAATGAGCAGCATATCACTGCTTAAAAAACAAAATTATTAAATTATATTCTTCGAAGACGATCGTAATGGCACTAAGGAAATGAATCGTTTTACAACGTAATATGTAAAACATTTACACTTTTCTAAAATGTGAAAATTTTGTTTCGTTTACAAATAAAAAACACTATTAAAAAGGCATAACTATAGCTGTATTTTCGAAGTGATCTCGCCGTGCATCAAAGAGCAGCGATAACTATGCGCGAGTGCTCATTAATAATTTGTAATATTCTTAAAAAAGGTTGGGTGAGAGGCAGAAAAACAGCGCCACAGTTAACGAAACAAGGTTTGACACCATTTCAATTATTCATTGAAACTCCAACATAATTTTCATTGAAGTATGTTTATAGTATATGACGAGCGACTTAAAGAAATTTCCCTAGCGAGCAAAGAATTGAAGGAGAGAGAGACTGTGAACAGGTTAAGCCTCTCGGGTGTTAGGGGACTAGTGATTGGATGAAAGTGTACGAGCTTTTGTAACACTTTATTGTTTATCTTTCGCTGACAGCCTAAGACTTTCATTGATAACTAATTTATATCCCAAGAGCTATCTACCTTATAATCTATATCACAAACAAACGATCTATTTTAACTTGTCTAAAATGGTATCGCCTGTTGACGAGAGTAAAGACTCAACTCCAAAAAAGGGAGGTGAAATCACCCACGATCAACGCCATTGGCTGAGATTGAAATGAAAAATTCTTTATGTTTTTCTCTGGAGTATATAAAATCATATATGTTATCATCACGATCTTATAATGTATTATAATTGTATCTAGAAGAGTCTGATCAGTATCGAAACCTCACACTGTAGTCTCCCATCTTTGCTGCCTCTTACAGCCGGTAAGTTTTCTTAAAGTGGTATCTGTGTGTAGCTTGATTAAGATACCAACATTTTGGTATAGTAATCTTTACCAAGGCTAAGTAATATCTACCAAGACTGGGTAATCTTTACCAAGGCTAAGTAATATCTACCAAGACTGGGTAATCTTTACCAAGGCTAAGTAATATGTACGAAGACTGGGTAATCTTTACCAAGGCTAAGTAATATCCCCCAAGACTGGGTAATCTTTATCAAGGCTAAGTAATATCTACCAAGACTGGGTAATCTTTATCAAGGCTAAGTAATATTTATCAAGACTGGGTAATCTTTATCAAAGCTAAGTAATATCTACCAAGACTGGGTAATCTTTATCAAGGCTAAGTAATATCTACGAAGACTGGGTAATCTTTATCAAGGCTAAGTAATATCTACCAAGGCTAAGTAATATCTACGAAGACTGGGTAATCTTTACCAAGGCTAAGTAATATCTACGAAGACTGGATAATCTTTACCAAGGTTACAGTAAAGCTGTAAATTATAACCATAATTTGATCCATTGAGTTCTACTAATTCTCTCAAAATAACAATATATCCACTTTAGAAATGCAAAATATATTTTTCTAAATTCTTAAAGTACAACTAAATTAAAAGTTCAGTTGTCACTTACTTGTTAAAAGCTTACATTTAAGCGCAGTTTTATTTCCAGAAACATAGGTTTATTACATTCGGTAAGTGTACTTTATAATGTTTTTGAGTTACAATTGCCCTCTGCTATAAGTACAACATACATAATGAAATTGTTCTTCATAAAACATCACTAAAACAATTTTCAAAACTTTTTTTTAGATAGGACCACACGATAGCTGCTATAAACGTAGTGTTCGTACGTTGTTTTATATGGTAATACAAAATTTTTATTTTCTAACTACAAAGGGTATAGTTATTATAGACATTAAGAACGCTGTTCTTCACAGTACCAATCATAGATGCTGTACATATAGCCATATACTATTCTTCACAAAACCATATGACTCTTGTATAGATATAGATTAAAAGTTATAATGACCACTCAGTAATAACGAAGTTGTTCTCAATAAGTCCAATGGGCAGCCATTATAAAAATTGTGTTTTAATTGTCGTTTGTAAGACGATAATTTGGGTGTTATAAATATAGTATTTGGTACTTTCATATTATATGACATTTATAGTACACATGGGCTAAATAGCAAAATTAGACCCCCCTAAAGTTCAGGCATAACCATCCTTAAGCTAGAACTACTGACCAAAGGGAGGGCAAAACCAGATTTCAGCACCCGCAACCTCTGCAGTTACTATTAGCCGAATAACGGGGTTCGCTTGCTTAGTTATAGCCCATCAGATAAAAGTGCGGAGCGTGATCAGCGGCGTATCGGGATTGAGCCTTTGATGTTATAATACACAGTCCGACACGCTAGCTATCCGGTCACACCCGCCCTGTTATAGACATATAATATTGAAGACGCCTCAATAAGGCCATGCGTCAGCTACTATAGAAATTATGTTATCCATTAATTCTAAGCCGATACGACAGCTTATATAGAATACTAACATTATATTTCAAAGACATACGATTGATGCTATGGATACAATATTAAACATGTCCTCCATAAAAACGGTACCTCAGTGGCTCAACAGCAAGTCTGAAAGCTATAAATCAGTTTTCGTTATTCGCAGTGAGCACACTTTAACAAATAGTAGTAGTTTAATTACACTCTCAGTAAACGCTCTCCAGTACTAGACTGTCTATTCAGTTATGGATTGAGATTTATAATGGCCAATGTATCTGTACTTCGTAATAAATAATCATTTTCTGTAGTTCAAATAATTTGAAACTGTTCAATAGTTAGAGGATTGTCGCTAAAAACTAGCAAATGTTTCGAAATGTCCGATACTTCCACATACCTCAGTAAATTATGGTCTTTTACTCTATCCACCAGTCTTCCTCTGTTGTCCAATGTGTAACTTTGTGCTTAATAACAAACAAACCCATAAAACGTGAACTACAATATTCACAAAAAGAAACATTTTCTTTAAGGCCAGATGGAAGTTGCTTTGGACATAATGTCAAGATTGTCCTAAATAAGAACGTACGATACTTCGGTAATGATATTGTTCAGTTTTAAGTTTATACGACCATAATGTAAATGCTATAGACGCAATAGTCACGTAGTATTTAACTGAACCCAACCGTAGTTTTTTTAGATGTAAGGCTGACTGTAATTTGGATTTCATAGAAGTTTCACTCTAAGAAACGAACAGTACAAAGTCTATTTAAATTTTACTGCTGTAGGTCCTATTGTATGGAAAGGTTCACACTTGTTTCTTTGGCTAACATTTGCAACTACTACGTTAACTATCACGCCAAAAAACAACGAGAAACAACAGGAAAGGTGGTTTCAAAGTATTAGTAAGAAGAAGAAATAGAATTTTAAACGTTATAGTACTTAAATCTGCTAACGTTATCCTGTTACCTCATAACTTTAATATATGTGATACAAGAGGAAATTTTTGAAAATGTTCTGCCAGTACTAAGTATACCATGAATACGCATACGCACCATCATGTTTTAAAATATTCTATAATTTAACACCATAGTAAGTATTATAATAATTCTTGCTCTTGTAATATGTTTAATATTTAACATTCAGTACAAAACATTTTATACCGGTACCTCGTATTGAAATTCGCCCTTCATTTTCTATTCATATCTCATTACTTAGATGATATTTCTTTCACTCTTTATTTTCGAGACCCGTCCAGCATACAAGGACGAATATTTTGCCACTACCCGTTTTAAAAGGCCAGTCGTGCAGAAATCCATAGGTGCTGCGTCGGCGAGTTGACCACTATGTCTCTTTGTATAGAGTAGCATGAATACCAGTTTCATTTTCTAACAGTTTGACGTATGCGACGGTTGAACAGATATGTCACGAAAACAATTTATATCTCTAGATGGAGATTCTTCTTGATAATGTTGCGTATTGTTAACAGGGCACATGGACAACTTTTTCTGGGATACACCTTGTTGCAGGTGTATTTCATGATGGTCCTGGTGCTCCAAGCTGATCTATATTTCTTCGTTTTTCCAACGGCATTAAATACAAGGGATAAATCTCGTCTTGAAAATTCTAAATTCCCAATCTGAATACATCTTTATGATCTGAATGGATATTTTGCTCCGGAAAGAGTGTTACATAACGTCCTAAAAACAAAATGCCAAACGATGTCAAAATGTGGTTTTGATAGATTCCTTTCCACCGCGCCTTTATATTGGCTGTGGCTGTTACGTGACTTGTTGATTTTCATATTCATAATCGTTTTAATATAACGTATTCAACGATCTGTATATCAAAACAATGCTATGTAGTTTAGATAAATTTTATTTTATAGGTTTATTTATTTTAAATCTATCTTAGCTTCCATAAAAATAGTAGGGACTCCTGCGGCATCAAAGTATTTAACTTTAATCAAAACTAAATCTGATATGCAAGTTTGAAATTATTTTATTTTTATTGAATAAATTCAGAAATTATTTCGATATTTGTTTCTAATTACAATTGCAACTGATGTATAAGTTGAAAATGGTACTGTTGTTAACTTCCAATAACAGGGAAACTAGCATATAACTGATGTATAAGTTGGAAACGGTAATGACGTTAACTTCTAATAACAGGGCAACTAGCATATAACTGATGTATAAGTTGGAAACGGTACTGTTGTTAACTTCCAATAACAGGGCAACTAGCATATAACTGATGTATAAGTTGGAAACGGTTCTGATGTTAACTTCTAATAACAGGGCAACTAGCATATAACTGACGTATAGGTTGGAAACGGTACTGATGTTAACTTCCAATAACAGAGCAACTAGCATATAACTGACGTATAGATTGGAAACGGTACTGATGTTAACTTCCAATAACAGGGAAACTAGCATATAACTGATGTATAAGTTGGAAACGGTACTGATGTCAACTTCCAATAACAGGGAAACTAGCATATAACTGATGTATAAGTTGGAAACGGTACTGACGTTAACTTCCAATAACAGGGCAACTAGCATATAACTGATGTATAAGTTGAAAACGGTACTGTTGTTAACTTCCAATAACAGGGAAACTAGCATATAACTGATGTATAAGTTGGAAACGGTACTGATGCTAACTTCCAATAACAGGGCAACTAGCATATAATTGACGTATAGGTTGGAAACGGTACTGATGTTAACTTCCAATAACATGGCAATTAGCATATAACTTGGCTATTATACATGTAACAATGTTCAGAATAGAAAAAAATAACATTGATTCTCATTTTTAATAAGGGTAACTGTCTTCATATTTACCCTTTATAAACTTTTCAACTGATAAAAAATTAAAATTGTCTTGATCTTCACTCACAGTAATAAAGTAATAAAGTATCTAACATGGAGGTTAAATCTCCTTGATGTTTACCTAAATTAACAGTTGGAACTTAACATTGAAACTGGAAGTGGTTTTGATCAGCATCTAATAAGGAATTTAACTGACATTAAAACAAAAAGATTTCTAAACCTTTATTCCTCACTTCTGTTAAAATTAAGAGTGATCAAAATAGTTTTTGTCTTCATTTTTAATCATTATTTCCACTGATGAATATAAAGGAAATGATTTTGATATTTCGTTATTGATTACAACTAATCTGGAATTTAAAAATAATGTTTTCGTCGTGGATTTTAATGACGACCACGTACAGCCGTATTAACGTGGCAGCTATAAATTATTCCTTGCAAAAAATAACAAAAACAGGCGAAATATAAACTGTCTTCATCTTTCTAGATTTTCTTTATTATGTCGCACGTTTTTGTCTTTATAAGGTTAAGTTGGTTTGTTTGTTTGTAATAAAGAACAAAGCTACACAATGGGCTATCTGTGCTCTGCCCACCAAGGGTATCGAAACCCGGATGCTAGCGTTGTAAGTCCACAGACTTTATAAGGTTAAATGGCTGTTTTATCAAGAAAGTATTACAAGTTATATATATATATATATATATATATA
>NW_013668322.1:74923-83612 GCF_000517525.1 Limulus polyphemus
AAACTGTCTTCATCTTTCTAGATTTTCTTTATTATGTCGCACGTTTTTGACTTTATAAGGTTAAATGGCTGTTTTATCAAGAAAGTATTACAAGTGATATATATATATATATGTATATACTGTATTCTAAATGTGGATGATAAATATACAATAAGTACTTGCAAATAAATGGCCATTTTTATTTAATACAATACATTATTATAGAAAACGTAAAATAAAAACAAATAAGTACAATGCTGTACTATTTTGTATTTGCTTTAAACAGAGCTATCTACCTTGTTTTATGCTACCGCAAATTTACCAATGTGTGACTGTCAAATATTATTCCAAATATCCTGTATTATTCTCCGCAATTCAGACAAGTTCTTTCTAGGTTATCATTTCAGAACATTTTCTGCATATTTTTCGGAAGCTGAATTCCTGTCTAACAAGTCTTGTTCCTGAAGGAATGACCTGGTGGATAAGAATATTTTCTACCTGTCAGCAGTCAGTGTGCCATCATTTGATCCACTAGCGTGTTTCACTATAGATGTTTTACGTTGATCGCACAACATTGAACCCCCCAGTGGCACAGCGGTATGTCTGCGGACTTAGAACGCTAGAAACCGGGTTTCATACCCATGGTGGGCAGAACACAGACAGCTCATTGTGTAGCTTTGTGCTTAATTACAAACAAACACAACATCGAAAAAAATATCTTTGTTTCTGAACAATGTGAACTTGAATTAATCTGTAAAGAGCATCCTCCTTCGGTTTTGTTCATCCTATTGTTTAAAGTGTGATGCCCATTTTAGTCTTTTGGTTTGATTAACTATCCTACCAGTTGTTCTTGAGCAGCTACTCAGTTAAGGCAAGTTTGTGGTAATGATTATATAACATTCACACTTGTACTTACAACTAGATCATTAACAAGTTTTCTACTGGATTTCAATCTATCTTGCAAAATGCATACCCTGAGTTACTTAACATCACTTTTGAAGAGCCCCCAGTGGCACAGTGGTATGTCTGCGGACTTATACTGCTAGAAACTGTGTTTCGATACCCGTAGTGAGCAGAGCACAGATAGTCCTTTGTGTAGCTTTGTGCTTAATAACAAACAAACTTTTGAAGTATTTCTTTTTACCTCGACATCTTCTGTTGTCAAAAGTATTATTTTCATCACCATTACTTTAGAATATTTTTTTATCTTGTCCTCTTTTAGCTTAAAATGAATGCTGGACAATGCATCGCAATAGGCAAATTATTAATATTCTCTCTCTCCATCCATGACTTATATATGCTACACAATTAATTAATTTAAAATTTAATTAAAAGCAGTACACAGCAACAAATTATTAACTGAAGTAGTTTTTTAAAGTTGTTCGAGATGCTTAATCTTAATACAAAGCGATGCAACACTGTCACACACGTAATTATCTTTCGTGTCTGTACCAATCATCACTGAAACTAAATTGCGATTTTCATATTCTGAGTTTCTCATGCAGGTTACATGTGGTTATAATGAGGGAAGACTATTTTTGTTTTCATAAAAATTGGCCAGTACAGCTAATATAGTGAGGTATTGCCACTGAGATGCCTAAACAGAACAAATTAACACCCTTTCAAAGAGTCAGAGTCAAATCTTTATACGATGCTGGTTGGAGTTCAAGAAAATGCAAAAGACCTCTGCTTTTCACCAAGTACTGTGAACAGATATAAAGACAGATACAGGGGAAGTCAGACAAGACAAGAGAGGGGAAAAAAATGTCACTGAAGGAGACGTTAGATATCTAAAAATCATTTACTTGAAGAACTGAAAGAAAATTAAAAAACCTTGCTGATGATAAATATATGGCCGTTGGGAAAGAGTAGCAGCAAAAAAAAAACTCTTAATGTGTAAAGAGAATATAGTAATAACACCAGTTTTTGCAAAACAACATGTAACCTGGAATTTGGAACAGTGGCACAAGATGTTTTGGACAAATGTGACTAAATCTGAGCTATTTGATTCCAGCTGACGTATATACGTTTGCCGAAAAGTCAATTAGAGGTTTCAGAAGGAAGGCCTTGTGCCTGCACTGAAACATGTAGGAAGATCTGTGACGGTTTGGGGCATAATATCTATGAATCATGTTGGACAAAATTGGTGCAATCATGGATCAGCATAAATGCCACAGTATATATTAGTCCATTATGCTGCACCCTATGGAAAGAAGCTGTTTGGGGAGAATTTCATATTTCAAAAAGATATACACACTTCTAAGAAATGGCGAATTTATGTGGTAAAGAAAGAAAGCTCTGATCTTCAGCGAATGTAATGACAGCACCGAATTCCAGATCTTAACCTAATTGAACAAATCTGGGCTATTCTAGACTCTATGCTCGACAAAAGTATTAATTATACTAAAGAAAACCTCTGGATACAACTTCAAGAAGAAAAATGGACTCAATTGATACCAGAAACTTTGAGAAAGTAAATAGACACGATGCCACAAAGATGCCAAGCTGTTATTGATGCCAAAAATGGTCACACTAAATATTAGCATTAAATAAACTTAAACACATTAATTGTGTGCTAATTGTATAATAATTTCCTATAAGATGAATTTGTAATAATTTCAAGTTGATTTCTCTAGTTGATTACTACTTTGTATGTAAAGTTCATACAATGAAATTACAAATGTTTAATTGTTCTAATAAATTTGCACATTACTGTATGTTAATAATTTTTTTGACAATTTTCATGGTAAATTGCTCTCCACAGCCACCAAGTTAAAATTCATATCTTAAGAACTTAGGGACGGTTAGTGCAGTTATTCCTTGTGCAGTTTTAGGCAAAAATTAAAAAACAAAATAATATAATATGTTGTTTTAAACTTAATTAAAAATAAGATTTCACCCGAAGTAAGATTAAAACACTAGCTGCTATGGGAAGCTATAAACACAGATGCAGAACCTTACATAACACTACGCCATTCCCTCATTTCAGATGTTTTTCAACTTGCTACTAATTATAGTTACAGACAAAAGAGAAGAAAGCTAGTCAACACCACCCACCGCCAACTCTTGAGCTTCTCTTGTGATACCGAATAATGGAATTTTACCGTCACGCTTATAACACACCCGAGACCCACCAAAATGCAGAGAGCTGTTTCTTCGGGGGTGGTAACGGGACGCAAACCGTAGAATCCGATTCATAGTCCGGCACTCTAATCACTGGGCTGCGCTCATGCCATATTAGTCATATATTATGAATGTCATAGAGTAACAAAAAAAGATTAAAAGCGGAAAAATATTGCTTTTTTATCTTTTATATTCTTGCTCTTTTGTCCCCCGGAGGCACAGAGGTAAGTCTACGGACTTACACTACTAAAAGCAGGGGTTCGATTCCCCGTGGTGGACACAGCAGACTGCCCAGTGTGACTTTGCTCTTAAATAAACAAGCATTCCTGTTTTTCGCCTGACATGGATTGCTGGTTAGGGCGCTGGAATCGCAATCTGAGGGTCACAGGTTCGAATCCTTGTCACCGAACTTGCTCGCCCTTTCAGCCATGGGGAGGAATTATAACGTACAGTCAATCCCACTATTCGTTGGTAAAGAAATAGCCCAAGAGTTGACTAATTTATCACTACTAAATTAAGGTCGGCTGTCGCAGACAGCCCTCGTGTAGCTTTGCGCGAAATTCACAATAAACTAAACCAAACTTTTCCATTTTCAAAGAAAGAATGCTTGAATGGATTAACGCAGTATATTCAAGTTTTAGTGAATATATAAATAAAACTAATTTCTTTTAAAAAATAATTTTACTAAATAAACAATAAATGTATCCAAAAAATAATTGCCCCCCTTTTCATTGGAACTAGAACAAGCAGCAACAGAAATATAAAAAAGGGTGTCAAGTTCCTCATTTTTTCTTATTTAACTAACTAATTTTTACATTAAATCTTTACACAGTTTGACCTTTTATATATGACTTTATTCTTTTTTTTTTGTATCACATCCGTATTTGGGTGACCCTTGTTTTCTAACTTCGCTATTTTTATACCATAATATTTGCCTCTTACACCACTTTAATTACTCTTTCTATATATATTACCTCCACCCCTGTGTGTGTGTGTGTGTGTGTGTGTATTTGTGTGTTTGTCAGCAAGATTTCTCGAAAACGGCTGAATGGATTTGGACGAAAGTTGGACTATGTCCAAACTTAGAAGCGGTTAATTTTTTGATGGTCAAAGGTCAAGGTCATTAAAATCCAAAAGATCCCTATCTGTTAACATGGGGACCTGTTTTTTACATTGTTTTTGCTCCATAACTCACACACAAAAAATTATCTTATTTTGATAAAACTTGGTGGACATATGTAGAATTATGTTCTGGTAAAAATGGACCGATCCATTTGTATCAACGAACGTACGGACACATTTTCGTTTTTTTTTTTTTTGAGAGCCGAAAATGATCACCGCTGTGTGCCGGAGGTATGTATGCGCTCTACTGAGCGCCTCTCTAGTTTAAATACTATTTATATAAAAATTCAAATTGTCGAAAGAGGAAATAGTCTCTTTTTTTACCCTGCTGTTTTTCACCATGCTTACAACTCTATTTCGGCTTTTTTTTTTTCATGGTCATTTTTAATGATAAAGTATGAGCCACTCGTCAGTTGTTGTTTTTTTTACTCTATTATTCACTGTTCACATTAAAATAATGAATGTTGACATTATAGAAAACACTAATTTTTGCTGGTGGTAATCCAGCCTTTATTTGATGTCAGCTGATATATTTCTTTTCCTTATAACGTTTACTATTTTTTCTTAGTTTTATATTTTTTTCTTGTGCTTCATTAAAGAAAACTTAACAAGAGTAAAGAAATAGAACTGAAGAATCTGAACATGGCAAGTTTGTAATAATGTCATGGAAATATATCATTAATATTAAGTCTACTTTTGCGCTAAACGCTTTTGCAATAACCGTAGGACTGTTGGATAATTCTTTAGACTAATAACATTTCATCAGTACTCAGTATATTTTAACTCATGCACCTATTTTTCAAACTCACCTAAAACAAATGGGATCTTAACTGAAATTATGTGTGTATGTAACATTAAAACCAAATTATTTATATATTCTTAGTTTCGTTAGCTGACACTATTTTTCTCTCTAAACGCGCAACTAACTATTATTGTTCTGTCTTTTTGATAGTTATGCTGCTACCTCCTGTTCGTACGTCGCCAACCAAGCTGTTAGTTTTTATTTTGTGCCACCAGATGGGGTTTTGTTTCAATCATCTTTTTCAACCTTTGGACACTGAGATGAATCATATTCAAGATTTGAAAATTCAACATGTTCTGGACAACACTGCTCATGGTACGACAATCATTAACCCTATTTTTCGCATATCAAATGTTGTTTACATGCTGTTTGTACCTACAGAAGTATTTTAATGTCGAAGATAAAGGCACTTATTTCATATTGTTCGATCCTTAATTTTGTAATTTTCTAGGTAAAAATTATATTACTTTATAGAATATAAATATATATCGTACATATTTTACGGTGGTAAACAAGGCAGTCTTTGGAGTTTTATCTTTACTGAAATATTAAGTCTTCAGAATATCTGAATGCTAAAGGAGTAATTGTAACCTTTATTGAATTCTAAGTAAATCTTAAGTCCTAAATATATTTCTTCTTCCCTTATGACATCAGTTTACTTATATAACTTAACGCAAGATATACTAAAAATCAACATTCTTCATTTGGTAAGCGTTATCAGTAATTATACCATGAAAAGTCAAAACACTTAAGGTTTGTTCTTTTTTGATTTCGCGCAAAGCTACACAAGGGCAATCTGCGCTATCGTCCCTAATTTAGTAGTATAAGACTACTAGTCATCACGACCCTCTCTTTTACCAACGAATAGTGGGATTTACCGTCACTTCATAACGCCTCCACGGTTAAAAGGGTGAGCATGTTTGGTGTGACGGGGACTCGAACCCGCGACCCTCAGATTGCGAGACGAGCGCCCTAATCACCTGGCCATGCCAGGCCCAAACGTATATAAAACTGAATCAGGATAATAATTACAAATACTTCTATTATAAACATCACATTATATTTTAAAAGGTGTCTCCAAGATGTCCAACAGTGGCTCAACGACAACTCTGCAGGCTTACAACGCTAAAAATCGATACCCGTGGTGGGCAGAGCACAGATAACCCATTGTGTATTTTTACACCTAACAACAACAAAACCAAATCAATGTCACACGAAAACATTTCAAAAACAAACAAGACATGCTAATAATCAAAAACACTCATTTCACAGAATGTTACAATTTTTAAACTCTCTTAGAAGCCAAATATGTTCCATTCTTTTCCGTCGTCAATAACACTAGAATTGAGCAGTCTTCGTGCTTGACTATTGCATCTCGTTCAAAACTCATTAATCAAAACTTAATTATCCGTCAATCCCGCTGTTGCGCAGGCTGCGGATGCTGCTATCTAATTGTTCCTCCCTTTATTCTAAGTTAGGTTAGATTGTGCAGGAGTTTCATTAAGTAGAAAAATTAAAACCTTTCACAATTTTCCTTTAAATATTTTGGCGGCGTTTGTAATACAGGGGAGGGAAGTGACCGGAGAGAGGGCAGACCTGTTTTAACCTTAATATACCAATAAAGACTTATCAGGCCAAACCTATCGTGTGTTTTTATGCTTGGCCATCTCGTTTTGTTGCTTGTAAGAGTTAACGTTAGTTCAGCATTGTAAGTATATAAGTGTGGATGTTTTTACGTTATCACCTAGTAAGTTTAGATGTTGAATTTTAGCAAGTATCAAAAGTTGTTTCTGTTAACATCGTATTTTACCATATTGTAGATAGTTTCCAATATGCCATGTAAGACGTACTTTATATAAATAAATATCCAACTTCTGACCAATCACAAAATTAAAAAGAAAAGCGTGGATTCAATACGGCGTTCTCCATCGTTCAGCTGGGAATAAACGCGGGGAAATACAACTAATGGGAATTAGGGTTATCGTTTCGTTTTCTTATTAAGCACTAAGCTTAACAGCAATGCCATCCGCAAGTATTTAACCCCTATTTTAGTTTGTTTGTTTGTTTGTAATTAAGCGCAAAGCTACACAATGAGCTATCTGTGCTCTGCTCACCACGGGTATCGAAACCCGGATTCTAGCGTCGTAACTCCGCAGACATACCGCTGGGCTACTGGGGGGGGGGGCGATTTTAGTGCTCTAGGACCTCAGAGTAATCGTTGAGCCACCGAGATGCACATTCTATTCAATAATCCGTCAATGTTTGTGGGGCGTCTCTTCACAAATACAAATTAGGTAAAACCGAAGTGATGGTTGAACTATTTTCGCCTCGAGAAGAGAGAGAGAGAAAAAAAAAGAGACTATCATGACTGTATAAATGAATATTTACGGACAAGATTTCCAAGTAAAACGTACTGAGTTTCTTGTAAATGTTTCTGAACCTTTGATAAAATTTCAGGAAGCGTTTCGGATCCTTTTTAAATACGTAATAAACATTATGTTTTCGTAATGAAATCCCTGGTTATGTCTGAACCATAGACACGGGCTTAGCAATAGGTGGAGCGGCTGCCCCAAGGACCATAAAATTTGTTATTTGAAATCTTAAAAATTGGAATTGAGAAGAAAATATTCTGAAACACGGAAGGGAAAAGTTTTAATGGGAGGAGAGGGGATTTTGAGACCTAGTTATGCCACTAAAGATGAAGGTTTCTGATCTGCCTATTCAACCAGTGAGTAGAATAATGTGGAATTCAGATTGAAAATACCAAACCTTTTAGGTCGAAAAGCATAATGAAAACTTTTTAATTGAAAAATAAAAACCTGGCCTGTTTTCCCAGTGTCCTTTGCTATCATAATCTGTTGGTTTAATGAGCCTGAAAGAAAGAAGAGTTGTGATCAATCCTATGACTGCAGAGATGGACGCAGTTGTGAAAAGTCCGAGAGGCAATTCCAGTCTGTGTAAATGTTAATACACCAACTGCCATGGTTTTGGTAACTGAAGTAAAAATTGGATGGGGTTCATGATGTTTGGTTGATAGTATTCTGATTGTCATATCAGCTAGCTGGTGATGCAACTAGTCTAATCTTTTTCTAAGGATCTTTGGCCTACTTTCCATGCTCATTCTACTATGGTAAAAAGGTTTATCTACAGAATACGTCAGAAACAGTTCTTGCACTGTTGCAGTTCTGGAATGTGTAGCTTTCTTATATAGTTGAAGAACTTATGGCTTTGACTCCTACAGCATTCCCTATATTATGATACATATCCAACATCATATTTATGGCTTTATGCAACGCCCTTTTAATGTTAATGTCAATCAGAATTTATAGTCACTGTTGTGAAATATTTCTTTGTGCTTTTTGGTTGTCTGTGTGTCTGTCCTGCTCTTCTAATATCTCTACATTTCTGGCCACATCCTTAGTTTTGTTCTTCCAAAATTCTAATATTTGGTTTTGCTTTTCCAATCTTCTGTTCACTTATTTGAAAGTTATTCAAATATCCGACTGCATTATTTTATACTTCTTCACAAGTATTCTCTATTTGTTGAAATATATCCAGGATATTAGAAAAGTTTTAATCCAACTTCTCAATCCTCTAGCCGTTTTTTAATGTCAGACCGTCTTCTGACAACAAATTGTTATTTACTGATTTTTCAAATGAGTT
>NW_013668322.1:83999-101890 GCF_000517525.1 Limulus polyphemus
CGCCCTTTCAGCCGTGGGGGCGTTATAATGTTACGGTCAATCCCACTATTCGTTGGTAAAAGAGTAGCCCAAGAGTTGATGGTGGGTGGTGATGACTAGCTGCCTTCCCTCTAGTCTTACACTGCTAAATTAGGGATGGCTAGCGCAGATAGCCCTCGTGTAGCTTTGCACGAAATTCAAAAACAAACAAACAAATCTTACCTTCTAAAAAAATGTATATGGTATTAAAAGTCGCTCATAATTTTTATTTTCAACAATTTTACTTTTAACTTAAACTTTTTACAGAGGTAATTAACATAATCTATTAAGGTCATATTTACTGATTTGGCCACAAAGTACACAATATCTGAATATTAAAATATTCTAATTGTTTGATTCTTTTTTAATTGCTATCTTTCTTAAACTTTGATTCACCCACTCTCTTCTGATATACTAAATTACAATAAAGTTCTATAACCTTAATCAAAACATTCCATGCACAACGACATGCATGTTTCAAACTTGAAATTTGAAATGAAATATATTTTCATAAACAAATACTTTAGTTACAAAATATCTGTTTAATCCTGCAATAAGTAACTATTTACAAAAAGACAATGATATACTGCAGCACAAAAATATTTCAACTTTGTAACCTTTCCAGGGATAAATTTCATCCATGCCATTCGCCGTAAGTGAGCGATTAGAAATTGTCAGTAACACTTACCCTTAAAATGGTTTATACTTAAGGCTAAAGAAATAAATTGAATTTCTTAAAATAAAAGTATTGGCCTTACATAAATCTGAATTTAGCTTATTGGCAAAATACGAAAGCCTTTAAGTGCAACACATATCTAAATGATTTTTTGTCTTATAAGTAATTTTAACACCATAATTATGAATTTCACAAATCTTTCATCCAGCTTCTGTTTGTCGCAGAATATCGTCACTTTAGTAAATCCATTTCGATAAATACAATAGCATCTATAGTCATAAAAACAAGTAAACTTATTTTTATAGCAATTCTTAGGCCTGTTGGTTTTCCAATATTTCGTCGGCTTTCAGCGTTTAAACCGTAACGTTTACATATGTGTTTTTTTATTATTTTGGTTATCACAACAGTAACTGTCTCTACCTCATTCATTGCTTTTTTTTCTTACTAATGAAATATAAAATGTTTTATTATTAGAATAATAACTCTTGAAAATCATGTGAATGTATTTCCAACTCATCACAGAGGTATTTTATCATGACATTCCTGTTGTTAAAGATGTTTACGTGTTCTTCACGTGCTTGTTGTGTATGCTGCGAATTGGTCGTCTCATTTGGACAACAGACATGTCATGGTATTGTGCTTCAAATTTATTAAACGCATACTGCGAGGTTTTACCACATCTTGTAAGTTAAGAGGCTTTCTTACTTCATCACTTGGTGTTTTATATTTATTGTTTTTACCAGTATGTTATGAAAGTGTGTACATTACATACTAATAACGAAGAAGACTTAATACCAAAATATTTAAACAATATGAATATTTTACTCTAGAAAACGTTGGATGTTTGAGTCAACTTGATAGAAGAACACACACGAATAAAAAATAACGTTAATAAGAAATTCAGAATTTGTTAAACTCTCATGATAAATTTTCTTGTGAAAATATCTTACAACTGATTTATTTTACACTTCAGCTGAAGAAAATGATGTACAGAGAAGAATTTTCGGGAATTCATTTAATGATGAAATTCTGAGCAATCAACATCAGTTTCCGAATGACCGCCCTGACAGCAACACTCTTTCTAATGTATATCAATATCCAAAGCTTCAGATGTTGACAAACAACTTCTTCCCCCAAGGGTTTTACCAAGTTCCACTGAAAGAAAATATGGTGAACGTTCATTATGAAGAAGCTAAAAAGGTTAAACGACAAAGTCCGGACAATGTTTTTATACGATTTGGACGAAACACCGAATCC
The DNA here is from genome assembly GCF_000517525.1 of Limulus polyphemus. Lineage (NCBI taxonomy): Eukaryota > Metazoa > Arthropoda > Merostomata > Xiphosura > Limulidae > Limulus > Limulus polyphemus. The sequence goes on from NW_013668322.1 coordinate 85,951, forward strand.
ACATCGAAATACTCCTCTGACGTCACGTCTAACTTGTTATTTACTCTCTTAAATTTTTATTTTCCTTTCAACCTACAAACTATGGAGAAACTCAGAACCTCTGACTCATTTGGTAAACATAATCAAGAAAAGTATTACTTGTCAAACCTCCTAAAAGTAAAAGTTCTGGACACTTTTAGAAACAACAAACAAAGAAGCGGCAAGGCCAAACCACTTGCGTTGCAGACTCGTAACGGAAATGCACTTGTTAGGTTTGGAAGGTCTGTGAAAGAATATTCAGATATAGGATATGATTCTGAACGTGGTATTTCATCTACGACACTAAATAAGTTAGATTTCGATGCAATAGACGATCAAAATTTGAGAACTTCTCATTCAGTGCAACCTGATTACGAATTTCTTTCTAAGAACTATGTTTCAAATAAATTCCAGAAAAATTATAATACATTACCATTTATCTTTCTTAGTTGCATAAAAGGTTTAGAAAAGCTAGCTACTATTGGAGATCACAAGGACATCCCAAGATATACCAGAAAAGTATCCAGGAATGTAATTTGCCAAAGACCAATAGAAAAATGTGGTTTATTTTCTGATTCAAACCATGAGATATTGGGACCATTTTCAGAGAAAAAACTTCATAAAAGAAGCACAAACAGTGATATCACTTTTGACAGAAATCCAATTTCAATGACCCGGTTTAGAAGATCACCAAATGCTGTGCTAAGATCTGGAAAAACAACAAAGTCTGTGGTAAGATTTGGAAGAAAACCTAATTCTGTTGTTACGTTTCGTAAAAACGTCATACCTTTATTTAAATTTAATAAGCTAATTAATTCTGCAGCAAGATTTGATAAAACTGACAGTTCTTTGAATAGATTTGGGAGAGCAGATAATTCTATACTTAGATTTGGTCGATCACCAAGCTCTATGATCAGGTTTGGTAGAGCACCCACTTCCATGATCAGATTTGGTAGGTCACCTAGCTCTGTGGTGAGATTTGGTAGAGCACCCACTTCCATGATCAGATTTGGTAGGTCACCAAGCTCCGTGATGAGATTTCGTAGAGCACCCACTTCCATGATCAGATTTGGTAGGTCACCAAGCTCTGTGATGAGATTTCGTAGAGCACCCACTTCCATGATCAGATTTGGTAGGTCACCAAGCTCCGTGATGAGATTTGGTAGAGCACCTACTTCCATGATCAGGTTTGGTAGGTCACCTAGCTCCGTGGTGAGATTTGGTAGAGCACCCACTTCCATGATCAGATTTGGTAGGTCACCAAGCTCCATGGTGAGATTTGGAAGAGCACTCACTTCCATGATCAGATTTGGTAGGGCACCAAATTTCATGAACAGAACAGATGGGACACCAATATCCATGACCAGATTTCGTAGGACACCAAACTCTATGATCAGATTTGGTAGAACACCAAGTTCCATGATCAAATTTGGAAGGACGCCAACTTCTATAATCAGAAATGGTAGGATACCAAATTCCATGATCAGATTTGGTAGGACACAAAGTTCCGTGAAGAGACTTCAAAAAACAAGTGATTCTTCTATTAGAAGTGTTGGATTTGGTAGAGTGCCACGTTCCACGATCAGATTTGGAAGAGCACCTAATTCTAAGGTCAATTTTGGAAGAAATCTCGATGAATCAATTAAAAGCAGGAAGAAATCTAATGCGAAGATGTCTGTACACAATGAAGAAATAAACAACAAATTTATCGGATATTTGACAACTCCTAGAACTTTAGAGAACTTTAATGAAATTATCAAACTAACCGATCGTTATGGATGCCTTTCTGATAAAAAGTGCGTCGATGTTCTGAAAGCTGAAAGAAACAATGATCATTTTTACGAAAATTCTGCTCCCGACTCACTTCAGAATACAGCTTTCTACAAAAATGGAAATTTGAAACACTTCGCAACAAAAGAAAAAAACAACAAAAATACACCAAGTGTTAAATCAATTACAGAAAAGTTCAATTTAATGAGTCCATAAATGGTCTAGAACAATCTACTGTCTTTTCATTTAATGAAACATGTTATCAAAACAAATATACAGTATGTAGATCAGAACGAATAAAATATAAGCTCAATGTAGTGATATTTATTGCAAACCAAAGTAGTTTGTTCCATTTCTCTCTATTTATACATATATTCAAAGACACCTGAACCAGTGAGGCATTTTACTCCACCAATAGATTAGTTGGTAAAGTTTTTTAAAGCTTATTTTTTGATAATTTTGTTACTGAACGATGTTATGCCTTATCAATAATATCTCACTGTTAGTTAAATTTTATGCCAAACGATGATGCTATTTTGATCCTTGTTAATTTAGGTTTCGTGTACGCTCGTTGTAAGCCCGTTATTACATACATGGCTATGGACTACAAAGTGTATAAACTGAAACACACGTATAATACTTTTATGTAAGTACAAGACTTAAACTATTTCCTTACCTTTGATGCATCTTAACTAATTGCTGACAACTTGTTGCTAGACTCTCTTAATTCTGAATAAATCATGCTGTAGGTTTTTGTTTTTGGCTCAGTTGCTACTTGTATTGCAAGTACAGGAAGTGAAACATATGTTTTAGAAATGCAATATTGTATAGGTTAACTATTCGTTACTATCAATAATAATTAGTAATTGTATTGAACTTTAAAAATCATATAATTTATTCTGATTGCTTTGCATTATATAACCATAATTAATTGATAGCTAAACACAATCCAATGCGCATACGTAGAAGTAGCGGATCCTTTCTCGACCAATGTATATTTGCTTCCGGCGCCCATGTTGTCATACGCATGTTTTCAGCAAATTCGGTCTTTCACTTGACGTCACAAACTGATGAGCCGCCATTTTGGAGACCTTTTCACAATCAACAGAGAAGTACACTTTAGTTATTTAATGACTATTTGAGCTATTATATTAGACCACAACGGTGGTAAGATGTACCAGATTATAACTTCCTAAATCATATTTCAGGAAAATGTTATTGAGTGAAAGTATGAAAAGAAGACAATACATAAAAATGTCTGGCAAAAGTTGATGTCCATTTTAAGGTCAGAAAAAAAAAAACAAATTTCAGAAAGAAAATAAAGCTAGAGCAGGGCTGAAAAGTATTAATAAAAAGTACAAGAATTTAGAAGTATATAAGCTGTTATACTTAGTATATATGTCCACTTGCACTTTTTATGGAATCAACATTGTTAAAAACCCTTAACAGAGCTTCAAAAATTAATACCCCCTCAACTGAGCTTCCCAAATTTTAAGATCTCTATTTAAACATGTGCAAGCCTTATGTCTGCGGACTTACAAAGCTAGAATCCGGGTTTCGATACCCGTGGTGGGCAGAGCACAGATATCTTATTGTGTAGCTTTGTGCTTAATTACAAACAAACAGTCTTTAACTCTTCTTTGGTGACTATAACAAATAACTTATAATGTTTCTGTATGGAATACGTGATAATAGAACCACATTTTCTGTCAACTGTTATCTCGAGAGAATCAAATCCAAGGAGTTTCAATTGTTGATCATAACGCACTTTCTCAGAATCGATAAGCCCATAACGGTATAATCGAGTTTTTCGCTTCACCTGATGGCTCAGCCATTGTATGTATTTAACTGCTAGGTAAGTCCATCGTAATAATGGGAAAACATTATCACACCAATAAATATTTTCTTTATTTCGGAAGCTTCCAAAATGGCCGACTTCCAGTTTTCGGCAGAGATTTAGGAGATGCGTGAAAGACCGCAATAGTGCAAACAAAAGTCAATTGTTGAAAATAAGTCTAACAAACTATGTAAATTTATTTGATGTAAATATCTCTTACAGTACAAATAATCCATATATTTTTAAATACTTTTCACAAGTTACGTTTAACTGGAATTATTCAAATGATAAGAAACGTACCTATAACTCAGGATGTTTTCTACATAGTAACTAGACACCAATTTGGGTGCACAAGTTCACTTGAGTGGGTACCCAGTACAGCCACAGAACATCCAACCTAATAGCTGAGCCCTTGCCAATTGCGATCATAAAATTGAAAGTAATATTTTGAGTAAGCATTTAAACACATGTGAGCCCAGCGGTAAGCCTACGGGCTTATAACGCTAAAAATCGGGTTTGGATTCCCGACGTGGACAGACCAAATACATCCCATTGTGCAGCTTTACGCTTTAAAGAAGAATTTATTCACGTGAGCAATATGGTTACCCAGTTAAATTTCACATGAAAACGCCTTGCTGTAACTGATATATATAACTAAGGGATAAAATAGATAACCAAAAAAACTTCAAAGTTTTCGGAAAACCTCATAGACATGATTTTGATTTATTTTGGAGAATACGAGATTCAACTGAAACAACTAGCACAGCCAAATAAACTTCACGAATTTTAAACGTTAAATAACTAATAGTCTAAACTATTTCAACAAAATCAAATTAAACTATTCGTAATGTGTTTTTAATGGACCATCCTACACTTAAATGTTTTCATTCTACTATAAGTTTTTATACTTCCAACATAAGAAAATCTTATGTTTGGATATTATGCAGCTTGAAACGTTTTAAACTTTGGCATTGGGATGAAGATTGTTTGCGGATATTCGTGTAGCACTACTAAGGCCTTAATTTTGAAGCGATAGACTAGTGAGAAGGCAACTACTAATCAGCACCAATCGCCAACTCTTGAGCCATTTGAAGTTTGATCAACTTTATAATACACCCCCGGTTTCAAAGTGAGGAGCGCGACTTCTATTATTGCGGTAACGTGACGTGAATATTGAACCTGCATAGAAGGAGGATGTTGTAGTTAAGTACACAATATATTTCTTTTTTATATTTAAGTATACTTCCTGATAATGAATTCAGGCTCCGCACTTTCAGCTGTGGGGGCGTTATAACTGGAACATTCAATACTAATATTCGATCAAGAGAAGGCGTGGAAACAGTGGGTGTTTCTAGAGTTTCCCTTCCACTAGTTAGTGCTTCTAAATTATGGGTGGTTATGCTTGATATTTCGTAGTTCTCGACTTGACCGTTTAGCCTAAGTGTCTCATAATGAACTGATCGGGTTGAAAATACCAAGTAGTAATTGTTATAAAAGTGAATAAGCAAATACATTTACAGAAAATAAATAAATACGTTGCCTTCTAATCAATTAAAACACATACCGTATTTTTCGGAATATAAGACGCACCCTTATTTTGAAGTCAAAGTTTTGGGGGAAAAAAAACTACGGTCGCATTTGAAAGATTTTTATTAAACAAAAATTCAATTTTATACTTTAAAAATTAGTATATATTGTTCTAAACACAGAAAGAGCTTAAAACAACAAAATAAGAAAATAACGTAAATAAAAAAAAAAGTTTACTGTTATTTCATTTGGTTCAAAACCTACAAAATCTTCATTGCTTTCACTGTAATTTCTTTATTATTGTTTAGGCAGCATTATAAATAGTTATATTTTTAAAAGAAAAAAAAAACTGCTATTGTTATAAATAAGACATTCAATTGAACTAAACTATGCATGCATATTTAAATATATTTACACATGGCTTGTGTATATTGTATATATACATATATATATTATTCATACCTTCGATGTATAGGACGCAAGCAGCTTTTGACATCATATTTTGGGGTAAAAAAAGTGCGTCTTATACACCGAAAAATACGGTATATAAACTCTTCAGTACTTACCATAAACATTGTGCTAAGAATGTCAGAATCTACAAAAGGGTGATGTTTTTATTGTCCTAAATTAGCTAATAATTAAAAGAACGTGAAAGATACAAATTTTATAGAAAATAACAGATCTTAAGGTGTCACAAGTCGAAGATCCCAAGGTGTTACAAGTCGTTTCCAGTTTATATAGTTTGAGGTGGACATATTTCTGACTTCGTTGAATGGAGACTCGTATATCAGATTCTCCAGAAACAAATGGTCATGAATTGTACTTTATTGTTACAATTTTAGTCTATTTTACGCACTTTGCTAAGTAATATAATGCTTAGTTTGTTGTCACGTGTCTTCGTATCAGCTGGGGTATTTTTTCTTGTACGTACTATAGTGTTACCGTGTAAAATGATTTATTATGTTATGATGTTACAACCTATTAAAAACAATGGAACCAACAGAGAGAAGTGCAAGAAAATAATGTTTTAAAAATGGTACAGATCTTAAGCCATGCGTCTACACACATCAAGGCATCGCACATAAAAATACTGTTGAATGATAATATGGTCCACTGTATAATAATACTGAATATTAATTCAGCGCAATGCCACAGTATTATTTTACATACCTAATTTAATTAAGGTTACTAACTAGTGAATCAGAAGGGCGTTACACACCATAAATATTATATACAGATCATCATTACAACAAACCTTACTGTATTTTTTTAACTAATCCACGCTATGTTGATGTGCCTTGAATAGGCGAAATTGCAGCCCACAGCAGAGGGTACGGCAAATCAAGGAATATTTTAGGCTTCTATTTAGCAATTATATTTTCATTAAGCAGTTAGTTCACCGTATAACACCGAATTTTAAATTTGGCACAATATCACAATATTATTTTCATACCCAAATTAACTAAATGGTGAGTTAAAAGGGCATAAAACTCCATAAATGTTAATCTTTGTTCCTTTGTTTCCACTGTCATTAAATACAAGGGTGGTCTCAGTCATAAAAATTCTAAATCCCCATTTTGAACACATCTTTATGATATAAATTTATGAATATTTTGCAAGAGAAAGTGAATCATTTTTTGGTGGCGTTACACTACGAAATGCCAATGTCAAAACGTAGTTCTGATAAACTCCATTCTACTGTAACTATATAGGCTGTGGTTGTTACGTGACTGGATTTACTTATTCAAACTAATTTTATTATAAATACTCAACCTTTTATACTTTATTTAATAACTACAAGAAATATTTTTAATAACTGTTTTATTATAGATCGACACATTACAAAGGATCCATACCTTAGATTTCAATAGCAAAATTAAGTTGAGATACTACAGTGAAGAAGTTTTACACTAATTTCACAACAACAATAATACTCTATATTCAAATAACACCTGGCTTGTTGAGTTTCCTATCAGTTTGTTGATAAATTATTAACGTCAGTTATCTTTATTTTAAATTACATATTCTTATTCAAGTTACTGTCTTTGATTTCGAAAAAAACAGATTTGAATGTAATGAGTAAAAACATTAGAACCTTGAGGTGTACAAAATGTAAATCCATATATACTTACCGTATTGGCCCGATTATAAGGCGATGTTTGTTGATTAATAATTAGGCTGTAAAATGCATAGTCGCCTTATAATTGCGGCCGACCATAGGCTCCTTCCCTCTACTCTAGTCTGTCGCATTCCTGGATGTCCAGATAGCATCCGTCTACGCATGCGCGCCAGATGTTTGCTCAAGGTCATCTCTAATTTTTGCAACTAATCCACCTGCAGGTTGTTCAGTTATAGAATTGATTTTGCAGACCAATAATGGACGTTATAACATTCATTTTTTTTTCTTTCTCATGGTTTCTGAAAATGGGGAGTCGCTTTATACTCGAGATCGGGCTCTATAATCAAGCCAATACGGTATTTAGTATACATTTTTATGTGAACTTTAAAAGCAAATTCAAACACAACAATTTTTACTGAAATATTTTTGAATTCTCAGAGAACTGTTTTTTGTTTTTCTCCATAAAAATAAGCTTAATTAGACCTGGTGATAAACTTAAGCAATCTTTGGCTAATCATTGGGTATTATGTTTAATGCTCAAAAACACTATTGGTAAATTAACTGTCAATGACAGGTGCAGTAAATTTCCATCAAGTAAAAATATGATAAACATAGCAGACACTCCAAGAATAACATTACACAAAAAAATACTATATCACTTCTGGCCATACATATCACTACAGACTTTATAACACAAATATATTAAAGAGAGTGACTTACAACTATAAATTATGGTATTGGTAAAATTAGCTATACCTGAGCTTTTAAGATTCTTAAAGTTGTATTTTATATTTACTAGCTCACACATCACATGCAAAGGATGTTGCATTCCAAAATTTTTTTAATACAGATGCCATGACTAAATTAATTTTAAAAAGGTCAACAACTGTATCAATATAATAATTATATCAGGAAGAATTTTAATTTATATTAGTATTTATAAAATCAAATAATAACATCATTAAAATATAGCAATACAGGATCATAATTAAAGATACTCTAAAAATAAAAACTAACACTCACTAATCCATTGTTGATGTGACTGGAAACTAAGGTTTGTTTAGAAAAAACTAGCAAACAGTTTGTTGACTACTGATGTGGCACCAAAGTTAAGAAAGAATTAATTTTGAAAGTTGACACTGTAAAATATTACTGCTTGAAGAAACTTAAAATGTTTATTTAAATATAAGACAACTTTTATCTTCTACAGCAACTTGAGAAGAATATTTCTGAAAATAACAATAGTAGAAGCACAAAAAAAAACATAAAAAATTCTATCCAAAAATAATTATAATACCTTTATAAAGGAAAAAGAAGAAGATTTTGCACAATGTTAACTGTTGAAAACAAATTAAAACATGGTAGTAAGTTAACAAACAATTTGCAAGCACATGACATATATTGTAGAAAGCATACTATGTGTCTTGACAGTACCTTGGTTTGTCTTGTACAGGGGTATCACAACATAAGATAAAAGTATCCCATCACAATAAACTTCTACCTACTTTAAAAGTCACTTTATCTTAGTAAATCAACCTATACATTTCTGAACTCAAAAAATGATCTACAAAGAGCAATGAATTACTAAAAGAATGTAACATTATCTATAGGTTTTAACCATAATACCACAGACAGAAATTTTATTAAACTTCAAGACTGTAAAAAAACATGACAAATTCCTCTCAATTCCTTTTCGTCTGGATTAACTGTTGTAAAAATTATATCTAAACTTTCTCTAAGATAAGCATCTTATTACCTAACTTTAAGTAAAAAACGTAAATCCTTACAAATTCTTTGCAAGGCACAAAGAAATGGTGCTTTCAAACTCCAGTTTCAAGTGGATGAGAATGGTTATCCATTGCAGGTAAATCTTCAGCTATCAGCTGGTACCATCATACACTTGGATATATTGGAACAAGTGGGGAAAAGTAAGTGTTGCTCATGGACATAACAGCATGATGTGGACCAACAACCATCCAACCACAAGTCCAAGACACTAAGACATGCTACCCCTAACTTGAAATAAGTATTACAGAAAGAACAGACACAAGGTGTACATAGTATCTCATGAGAACGTGGTAAGAAACATATTGGACAAATTTCTTGTTCTTTGAAAAATCTGATGCAAACAGCAAAAAGGTCAAATGCATAAAGAAGAATTTTAAAAATTTGAGCTAAAATTTCATTAATTCATATCTAGCGATAGGCTGCTTTGGGATAAACTTTTTCTCGTACATCAACTCAATAATAAAAAAGAATGTGACTGTTTAGAAATTATAACAGAAAGATGGTTCATCCCTAAACCATGACAATGGTCCTGGTAACTTTAGCAAACTCTGGATACCTATACTCTCTTAGTATTCTTTACAATTGACCAGCCCTAGCAATCTCATTACCTTATACACATCACTTGCAAAACTTCAACACACTCATGTGACAACATTCCTTTGATCAGAAAACCTTGTATTCCCATATTTTTTTTTTTTTGTATATAAGCCCTGTATGGTTAGGTTTATGTCAGACCTGAAGAAGACTGACCAAGATACTGCTGAAACATGTAGTGATTTCTACACTAAATATCATTGTCAGAGGTGCTGAAACTGGGAGTGCTGTAGCACCCCACATTTACATATTTGACTTATATATCAACTGTAAATCATAGTATCATATTAATTTCCTGGGGAACATGCCCCAAGACTCCCCTAGATTGAGCTACCTTTGGCAGCAAGGGAACTGCTTTTAGCTTCTCCTTATACTGTCAAACACTCATTGTAAAATCTGCATGTCTAGTCAAGCACCCCCACTTTACAACTCCTTCCTACTCCACTGATTGTGCTTACAAATTTTTATTTGTTTACCTATCACTGTATTAGCATAATGTGCTTCCCTACACATCTGAAACAGGTAATGCTAAAATATACTGAGTTGTCATGAATAAACCTCTTCATCTATATCATAGGTACATCTGTAATTTTTTTTATATGGTTTATCAACTTTTTTTTATCTTAAGTTTTTTTCTTACAATGATAAATATTAAAAGAAAGATAATATTACTAAACTACAAGCTTCTTGAGCTTATGTTTCTTAAATTCACCTTTCATTTTTCTGATATTAAAAATTTCAAATGCTGACAGACAGAGAATTTCTGTTTAAATTTACTAAGGTCTTTTCTTTACAAGTTTCCTATAAGTTCAGAATCAGTGAAACATTTTTCTGAAACACCCAATATATATATTGTATATATAATAAACTATAAAATAACTGTACTTAAAACAAGTTTGCTGAAGTTGCATAATACTTTATATCTTTTCCAATTAATCACAAAACACTTTGACCATGGTCTTCGGTGATAGATATATATATATGTATATTAAATGATACATCACCCATATCATTTCAGTGCATTAGGTTATCCAAGTCCGTGCAACAATAATCAAGCACAGCTTCAAATAACACTAAACTGTCAATGGTTCCATTTATCTCACTATCAAGCTTTATCTAAAGGGTCAGTATAGACAGTAAATAGGGTGTGACTGCTTCATTCTGTGGTGTGTTGAACCTACCCATTTCCCTAAATATGATTAACATTCAGTCAACCTTTACCACACTATAGATTTTTCTCACAAACCAAAAACAGGCAAAAAATCCAACAGTACCTGTGAAAAAACAAAAAAAGAACACAGATGTAATTATAAATAGAGAGAAATGTTCATAAGATTATATAAAATAAAATGCATAACTTATATAAGTATCACTATAAACATTTAGAAAAAATGTTTGACCAGAATTTCCAGTCAAGATAAATCTTTATTAAATGTAAAACAAACTAACATTCTTTATATTAACTTCTTACATCAAGTAAGAGTTAAATAGTATCTCATAAAAGAATCTTTTACAAAACACATTTGTGAAAACTTTTTACAGCTCATAGCCAAAATTTTCAATTTCTTTGCTTTAAACTATATTAAAAATACCTGTGAATAAGAAGAAGAGGAAAACCATAATAAAAGTGTAGCCAAAATACAAGAATGTTGAGGTGAAACCAGTGATGTTCAACTTGGTTATAAAATAATGAATGCAGTACACAAACAGGTAGACTGCTGTGAAGCCACTAGTTAGAAAAGAACGCCACCACCAGTGGTAGTCCTGAAACAGAAAATTTTTATATTACAAAAAAAATATTCAATAACTGATATTCTTGTCTCATAGGAACTTGACCAGTGTATATTCTTAATTATTACTTTCTACATTTTACATCCTTAAATAAAAATATTTGTGTGATTGTAGTTCATACCTTGAAAATATGTCTACACAAAAGTAAATATAAATCATAACAGCTACTGCTTTTCTACAAGATAATTTGTGTGAATGTGTAAGTTCATAAGATTCTTGTAATACACATATATGACCCACTATTAAGATGAGGGAAAAATATGCATTGTTGTAAACATAACAGATAAAGCATGAATATATGATGGTAACAAAACTAATAGTGGCTGTTGGTATTTTGGTGTTAATTTTCCAAACAAAATTTTTAAAATTGACAGCAAGTAACTACACCGTAATTACAAACTGAGGCCTAGTAATTACATTGTGATAGATAATAATTGCATCATACCCAAAACTGAGAAATAGTAATTATATTGTAATTACAAACTGAGGACTAATAATCACATCAAATTATAAAATCAGAAAAGGATGATCATGTATACACTTTTTTTTTTTACTGGTTTTGATTAATATCTTAATAATGCACTTCACTCGGAAATAAACAAACGTGCATCTTGGAAAAATTAGAAAACAAACATTTCCCACCGATTTCACATCTACTATTAACAACTATACACTTCACATGTAGCCTATATTACCATTGACTTCAATGTTAAACTCTAAGTATGTCTAATTATTCATCTATGTTTGAAATTAGTCTTGCATTTATTTTTATCGAAATATTAAAAACTTCAAACAACTTCTGTATTTCAGGTAGAAATACATTATGTATAAAATAATATGTGAGCTACAGGCTTAAAATTATTAAGATAGCATATAATTACTGATAAAGAACTACTGTTATAAGCCAATTAACAATAATTCAAGCATAAATGTATACTGTTGTATACATACAAGATAAAAAATGGACCACTGTAATCCAATGAGACCAAATATAATTGCCACTGTAGGTTAATGGAAAATATGTACTACTAAAAACCAATGAAACAAAACATATGTCTCTGGTAACCAAAGTGACAAAACCTGTATTAATGTACATGAGTGAGATAAAGCAGCTTTCACTAAAACACAACGCATGCAACACTGTATACCCAAGATATATTCAGTACCTTAAACATATCTTTTGTTTGCTTTCACCAATAAAAACTATCACAAGTAAGTTAAAAAATGAAATATAATATTAAAATAATTCTAATGGTGTTTTTATAATGCATGGTACAAAGAAAAAAAAGTATTGCTACTCAATTACATTTAAATTTTTTTTAAATTCCTCAAACATTTATCTAATTAACAAGTAAAATAAGAATCTATACAACAATTAGTTCTGCAAAAAAACAATATATTAATTCTCTTGCCTAACAACTATTTCTTGTAATGTTCTAAGATGATTTTAAACATCTGAATGTATTGATACATCCAAGTGGTAGCTGACCTCTAAATAATTAGTTGTAACTTACAAAATAATCTCTAATATTTCACACACACATATAGAATATCACACAAATACACATGAATGACTAACCTCTGCACACAAATGGAAATAACACAGTAAAACTGTTGTTTCAGAGCAAGTAATGATCAAAATGATAAAGACAAGGAACAGAAATCCAAACATGTAATACATCTGGCTGGACCTACAGAGAGAGAGAAGAAAAGAATTATCCAATAAGAATTGTTATGAAAATACATTGATGTCAAAAAAAATAAATTTAACATTTTTTAAGACAGGAAAAACAGCTGTTGATGTTTAATCAAACCAAAATATTTATGATGTTTCTAACAGTAACACTTTTTGTAAGATAAGATACTGTTATTGTTTATATGCATATAAATGAGAAAAAGTGTAAATCTTTTATGATTTCATTAAAGGTCAAGTCTTGTACGAAAACTTCAATCTGAGCAGAATGCTAACTTTCACAAGATTTGAAAAGATATTAATAGCTTTCATTCTACAGGGAAAAGCTACTGTTAGAAAAATCTATTCATAAACTCTACTGATAAATAAATTTATTAAACTCTTTTGAATTGAAAAAAAAAACACTATGTGGATGTGTACCTATACTCTTATACATCACTAGATTACACACAGGACTACGTTGTGTTGATCAAAGTTCATAATGAACTAAGGACTTAGGGGATAAAATAATTCTCAACCATTTTACTGCAAGAAATGTAGTCCTCAGAGTAAGTCAGTTTGCATTGATCTATGAAAATACATAAAAGATATTAAGCAAGTTTTTACATAATAAAACTGTAGCAAGTACATAAAGCTATCTTGTTTTGGAACAGAAAAGTTTCTATTTTAATTTAAAAGTCTAATCACTTTAAAAATTTTTATTTTGGTTTATTTATTAAAATCTTTGTAACTTTCATGAGTTCATACTACACAAGTCTCACACTACTTATAAATTCTCTATATAATGAAATGTTTTTGTTTTTTTCTTCAGAATTTACATGCAGAGCTATACAAAAGGTTACTTGTACATAGCAACCCCTAATTTTTAAATGATAAACTAGAGGAAAGGCAATCAATAACATCCACCACCAATTTTTGCCTAATGATTAATGGTACTTGACTACCACTTTTATAATCTATGGTCCTAAAGTGCAGTATGTGTTAGAGGCAACTGGTTTTGAAGTATTACAGTTTTACAGTTTGGGCACACTTATCATTAACCCATGACTGAAACTTAAAATGTTGGAATTATTATTAGAAGTTATTCAACAAGAGCAAAACTTTACAGCTGTTTAAGATCTGAAATAAATGAAAGGGGATCTATTCAAGATAAAATAGCACATTTTGAAAACTGATTTATTTAATTTGTGTCAATGGTAGGTTGATATATGACACAAAGAATGCATAAAAATGTTTAAGCCTTTTGGTCATGAAGATAATTGCCCTCCAAACATGAAACCTCTGTCATCACTTTGACACAGCAGGATCCCAAACAAGAAGGCACTAGATTGAAGAACAAATGCAAATAGTTATATGTAACAAGACATTAAATGATTGTTTTGAGTTCAAACATATGTATTTATGCTAAAGTAAGCAAAAAAAAAGAAGTATAAAATTTACCAGTCGTTTTAACCATGATATGAAGCAATTGAACATTTGATCGAATTTGCTGGTCTGCTGAAATGGTGTGCTTTCAACCAAATGACTTTCTCTAAAATGCAAAAGTTTTTAAAAAGCTTTGTGAAATAGTCAGGTATAGCATCATTATACACCTTAATGTGTGTGAATCTTGGTGTTGACAATTTGGCAGTGTTATAACCAGTGCAAGCTTCATTTGACTGTAGAGTACTATCCTGAGAATTGTTCAAAGATGTTTACCACTGCTGCTTTTGCTTAACATATTGTTGGGTCACATAGGTCTATTTTGTTTTTGGAAACTGTTGGAAGTTTGCATTTATAATCAGTCTTCCTCTAATTGCATGAGTATCTACTTAGCTGAAAGTTTATGTGACTAATGCCACACCATGTTCACAAAACCTTTTGCTTTTCCTCTTAATAAGGATCAATGTTATTTGCACCATATTGGATGTCAAGCCCATCCAAGTGCAAACTCACCTATATCTTCAAAATTCAAAATGTCAATTATGCTAGCCATATCAACTTTGCTATTTAATGTGACACTTAGAAGCTTGTAGCATAGTATGTGCAAGTTATTGGTCTGGGGTTTCCATATTACAGTTGTGTACATGCCATATATATCTATTTCTCAAACCCCTATTATACACGTGTGATGGAAATATACCCATATAGAAAAAATTAAGACCAATGACCAAAATATTTCTTATTTTGGTGTGCTTGTACAAGCACCATTAACAGTGCCATAATTTGGCAACAAAACAAATTATTTTCAATCTAAAAGTTGATTTACACTCAGGATGCACATGTCATTATATCTTATATCCTTCTTTTTGATTGGGAACAAATAAGTAAGGCATAATTAATCACATTTTCACAAGTCCAACAAAACAGGGTGCCTTTTCTGATTAAATAGCTGTTAAATCAATCAAGTCTTAAATGAATGAATGCAAGCAAGCCAACTTCCAATAAACATTAAGAACTGGGAAAGATACAAAAACAGATATAAGCCTACAAAATGATACTTAACAATGTAAGACTGAATAAGAACTTACCAAATACTATTCAGGATAAAGAACAACTGAATGAAGATGCATCCAAATGGAAGAATGCCTCCCATAATAATTCCTGGCACAGGCTGGGTGTAAACAGATTGCTCGGGAATTTGTCTTGGTATTTGATTGGTTCGTACTGGATGTTCAATGGTCTGCAAAAAGGAAAAGGTTTATAACTTGTATTTATGAATATACAACAGGCAAAAAATAATAATCTCTAATTACAAATAACAAATTATTTCTTAAAAATTACAAAAAATATTATACACATATATATATATATATATATATAT
>NW_013668322.1:102842-120934 GCF_000517525.1 Limulus polyphemus
ATATATATATATATATATATATATTTTTTAATTATAATAAATAATTAAAAACAACGTTTTATATTTACACAATAAAAACTTTATTGAAGCCATACGGCTTCCACTTTAAAATATCTCTCTACAAGTATATGTTTCGACGTGATCTATGAAGATCTATATAGAGGGTAGTTCAATTTGGGAAAGCTATTCTGTGAAAAAGAGGTAAGATGTATTGAAAAAAATATCTAGGTATAACTACTTTATGATTTCTGAAGTCTTATCCATTGCAATAGCCTAGAAATTAAGTGCACAGTTTGAAATAATGAATTAACATTTACTACATTATTGATTATAACTAGAAAAACATAAGCAGAATTTCAAGCAGTAAGTGGTAAATTTCTATAAGAAAATACTGATCAAAATGTTTTCATGAAATTACTTCTATTAAACTAAAATTCTGATCAGAATTAAACTAATCAGGTTGCAAGTTTCTTAATAAGAATAAGTATAATTAATCATTACATAGATCATAACATGAGGCTTTTATGTGATGAACAGTATCACATTCATGGGTGGTACATAAAGTTCCAAATTTTAAATTTTATGTAAAGAAAAGTATATAAAATAAATAACATCATATTTATTGAAATTGTCCTCAGTGCTGTAAAATATATAGTATAAAACTAAGAAGTATTACAGTAGGTAAGCTAATCATGTTTCATCAGCTTATGCATTATAAACCATAAGTTTTATAGCTTGCTTGTCACAATTAAGTAACTTATAATCTTTTGTCAATAAAAAAAAATTGTTGTTTTTGAAAACAATTATAATCTTAATGTTTCCTAGATTGTTCATAGGCTTAAAATATCTATTACTAGTATCATTGTTCACTCTTTTAATGTATCTGAACAACTCGTGTGTTAAAAACACTACAAGTTTAACGAAAAAAAACACTTATCTACTTATCTATGCACATACTAATGAAGTCAACTGATGCATACCATTATCAACATACATATGCATTATTTACCAGAATCTCCAAGGCTGACATAATTAATTCATATCATGGATATCCAATGAATAGCATACTTTAGTGCTTAAAATACAATCAAAATATATCATAAATACTTTGCCTTAAAACATGCTATGTGTACAGAACTGTATTTGTTTTTTTACCACGTTCCTCTTAATCAGTTCATTACATGTTTTAAATCAAAA
Source organism: Limulus polyphemus (assembly GCF_000517525.1). Taxonomy (NCBI): domain Eukaryota; kingdom Metazoa; phylum Arthropoda; class Merostomata; order Xiphosura; family Limulidae; genus Limulus; species Limulus polyphemus. Next base: position 104,040 of record NW_013668322.1, read on the forward strand.
CAATGTAAAAATACCACTTTAAATTTACTTTTTATCTGATAGGTGTCATTGGCCAGGAAGTCTTTCATTCAATACCAAACTCATCAGCTGAGATGGACATGATGGCAGTATTCAAAATGCTATTTTACCTGCAGTGCAAAACATGCCATATTACAGGTTCATATTACAGGTACTAAACAAAAGGCTTCCTGGGTATTGATGTGTGGCAAACAAAAACTGACTTAAAATGCAAGTTTTCATGTCCATGATTTGAAATCTGTAACAGGCATATTAAGTGGAATGTTGAAACATTTTCTGCAGTCTAGTGTGATTTTTCTCAATAATATTAGATCTGCTATTTCCATTTAATACTTCACTGGCTTTCAGTGTTTAAAAGCACAACAGCATATTTGTGTTAGTATAAAACCATGTTTTTTTTTTAATTCTAATACATAAAAGTTAACATTTTCTTACACTGAAAATGTATTTCTAATAGGTACTTACCAATTCTCAAACAAAGCTATCTCAATCTTCTTTTTGTCCTCTTAAGCATTGCTAAAAAATTTTTGCACTCAGTACACCAGTCTATATGCTCCATCAATTTCACACCATTTCTGAACGTGTACATATCATGTGACTACTCTCCACCAAAAGTATTGCACCACCTATACTAGCACAGCCAGCTCCCTCTGCTATTCCCTCACAATCTTCACTTTCTAGAATTGGCAGGCTCTAAAAGAAGAACACCAGCAGAAGGGAGGAAGGGTCTGAGAGGAGATAAGTAGCTATCTAAATTACATTTTCTGTGTAAGAAAAATGTGAACTTCTGATACAGTTTTACCTTCTCTTACACAAAGCTAAAATCCCATACTGCAAAGGTAGAGAGGCCAGTTTAGGCACATAACATTGAAACCAAGAGGAAAGCGACTGGACAGAATGAATGGGTGTGCTCTGAGATGAAAACGAAGCACACTTGTGAGGTACCACCCTACTTATAGAACACATATGCTCTTCACCATTGAAGTATGAAATGAATCTGATAGTGGTGGAAAAAACAATGTCACAAGTGCAATTTGTTCTGAGAGATGCAATTCATAGTAAAATATAAACCAACTTAGCTATGTACATACACAACCTCAACCGGATAGACAAGGTTCCATAACTCGTCCTCAGCACTGGGAGGTTGAGGTCCAAAAACAATAAAAACAATAATATTGTATCATAAACATAATAGCTAGGGCATGTGAACTGTGTTACATATACTCATCAACCCTAACAGTAAATAAACAGAGTGTCATACATCAAGCAACCGGAATTATAAAGAGGAAATTAGCTTTTGGCCAAAACCAGACAAACTCCCAAAGCCACTGTAGGAGCAAGAAGTATAACAAACCAAACCTGGCATTACAGGGTTGTAGCATTGCTCAACTCAATTGTAAGAACAGAGTGATATCTGTAACTAGTATTACAAGCAGAAATTATAAATCACTAAATGTAAATGCATGGAAGAGACATCCTGCATTTGGAATTATGAGGACGACATGGAGCATTCGCTCAACCATAGGAACAATGTACATACATCCTATTGCCAGTATTATGAGGCTGACAAAATTCCCCCAAACTCAACGATAGGAGCAAGGAAAGAACCTCCTGCAACCAGAATTAGTGAGAAAAGGGGCCTCTACTGCACACAACAGTGTCATCCCAAACCAGCACAGTTTGGACCTGCTCCAACTGACAGCTGTCCATCTGTGAAAAAATTCAGGTAAAATGGAAGAAGGGAAACCAGCTTTGCCCTCTTCTCACTGAGTGTATAATTGTGAGTATGTAAGGTAAATCAAATTTCCAATCTCACTAAGAAGGAAACCTCCCTGGTCCACCATCCCAGCAACTGGGAACTGGTAATAACTCCCGTGCTTTACTGGAAGAAAAAAAAACACGGAAGTAAACAGTGGGAAGTCCAGAGGAATGTCACACTGCAAAAAATGCAATGTGTGTCTGCTTTACTCTTTACTGAGTGAAACTTACTGATATCTAGAGACTATGTTATACTGTTGAGTATGCTATCAGTGGTCTTGCTGAACATTTCATTTCTACAGTGAGCATTATAGTGGAATCAATAAATAGTGCGGGTTTGAGGCAAAGCATACCTGACCAGGCAATGGCTGCCACAAAATGGGATACCATTATCAGTGGTAAAACTGAGGGTTGTTGAAAATAAAAACTTAAATGAAAGGAAGTGATAAGACATATCCCGGGCAAAGACAAATGGACATGTGTAGAATATCCATGGGAGGGAGACAATATCCACCTGAGGAAGACACAACCAGATCATGCAGATAATGAACAATGAAGATACTGGAAGTAGTTCACATTCTGGCCTGAATGATCTCCTCCAAAGGACAGTGAAGGCGAGCAGCCAAAGACATGGTAATATGATGAATTTGATGAGAAGGAACATCATGGAGATGGTGACCTTCCATGGATGAGTCCAAATATGCCAGCCTAACAAGTTAGCAAACCCAACCAGTTAGCATGAATGGGATAGATCACAAGAAAAGGAAGGCTTCCAGGAAATAAAGAGTCAAGAACGTGAACCTTGAAAGGAGGCAGTATGTGCCACATATCACCATAAGGAGCGAACTGGACAAAGAAGCCAATCAGGATCTGAATGGAATACAGGTGGGAGATGGTAGGTAACAAAATGGGTGTGAAAGCCAAACCACCTTCTTGGGTAGCATAAGTCTTAGGGAAGAAGGACAGCTTGAGATATAATAGGACAGAAGAGGAATGGTTGAGGATGTAGGTAAAGTTAATGGCATAAATATCTGATCGACAACATCCACAAGCAAGAAGGAGAAGGAAATAGGTCTTGAGGGAGAGATGGTACATGGAACACACATACAAAGATTCAAAGGGTGGGACAGGAAAGGACATAAAGGACCACACTGAGATCCCAATCAGGCAAATCAAAGGAAAATGGAGGATGCATGACTTGAAAGAATCAGAAAAGGAGGGAATTAACAGGGGAAGACAAAACCTTACAAAACTTGGAGAAATGGAAGGTGTTCAATAAGGGTGCCCAATAGACAGAATGGAAGAAAACAAGCCTTTGTCAAACATCCAGGTAAAGAATTGGGAAATATTAGGAATGGAAGGGTGGAAAGGACAGAAGCCATGTTGAATAGACCAAAGGTGGAAGGTATACCACTGTCTTTGGTAAATGGACATGGAAGAAGATCTGATGGAGTGGGAAAGGAAAGATCCAACATGTTGGGTCAGTCCCTGGGTTGAAGCAATGGACCTGACAAAAGCCATGTGTGAAAACAGAGTGTGGTAACGTCTGGATGAACAATGTCCGACTGAAGTTGATTGACTTGAGACCCAGATAGAGGTAAGGGTAGGGGGAGGTTGTACAAATAAAGGTTAGAGCAGAGGGAAGTATGGTTGCACATGCCAATACAAAGCCACAAGTAGGACTAGACACAGAATGGTTTGGATTAAGGATAGAACTCTGGAAAGGAGTCAAATAAGAGGGTAAGCGTAGATGTGATAACCCCTCCAATCTTGACTGAATATGCCCACTCCCAGAGATAGGGTATGGAACGGAAGATCAAAAGGAAGGAAGTTTGGTATTCCAGTGGTTGGTGAAAGCATTAATATGAGGTGTTTCCAGCTGAGAACACACTCACAAAAAGACCTGTGGATCAAGGGACCACTCTGTGAGGAAAATCTTGTTGGGTCAAGATAAACAATCCACAATCAGATTCAGGACACCTGGAACATGGCAAGCTAAGACCACCATGTGATACTGTGGGCCCAGAAAAGAAGATCCAAGGTCTGAAAGCAAAGAGACCTGGGTTTGGTAACCCCCTTGCTTGGTGATATAAGTGATCATTGTGAAGTTGTTAGAGTGTACCATAACCATCCTCCCCTGCAGAAAAGGAAGAAAGTGGGACAAAGCTCAACAAACCACCATAAGTTTGAGAATGTTGATATGGAGAGAAGACTCCTCGACTGACCAGAGACTAGAAATCTCCCGAGTGTCTAGGTAAGCACCCCAACCCTCTGAAGATACATCTGTGAACAGATGTAAATCCAGACAAAGTGTAGGAAGCAGAACCCCTGCCATGGTCTGGTCACCAAGCCAGGTTGGCCCCGATTGGCAAAGGAAGGGTAAAAGGGTGGTCCAAGGGATCTGAGTAGAAGTTCCATTGATCAAGGAGTTTCCACTGAAGGGAACACTTATGAGCTCCAAGGAAGCCCACATCCCCAAAAGAGATAAAACCTCTCGAAGTGTGAGAGAATGTGAGGTGAGGGTCTTGTGCACTATTTGTTCTATATCCCAAATACAAAGAGAAGGCTGGTCCTGACTGATGCTGGAATTGAAGATAACCCCAAATGAACAAGGTATTGAGTGGGGGTAAGAATGGACCTCTCCACCTTTATCAGGAATCCCACCCATGCTGCTTCTTGTAGGAGCAGACAAGTGTGGCCTCTGGACTGTGAATGGGATGAAGCGAGCATAAGCCAATATTCCATGTAATGAGGAGTGCAAAGTCCCATCAAGTGAAGATGTCAGGCAACAGTTTTTACCACCTGACAAAACACATAAGGAGCCGAGGTTAGTCCAAACTGTATGATCCTAAACTGGAACACTCGACTTCTAGCTATAAATAACTATCAATGATGTGGGTACTATGGGGATGAACTCCGAAATGTAGAGTACAAAGAGAAAAATTGGATTCTAGTATCACAAACGTAAGAAACATAGCCGAAGCAAAGCTCAGCCGCATCAACGGGTAAAAAACAATCACATCAGCGATGTAGCAATGCAAAAAATTAAGTCCTACACTAACACAACTTGGGATTATGAGGCACAAAGTTAACAATGACAAAAAAAAATTAAAATAGAACAATGAATTAGATGTTACTAGTAGGAATGATATGTAAAGTACAGAATATTTAAACATACCTAGTTGACAAAGTACTCATTAATATTGAACTGACAAAACATTAAAATTTACCTGGTCTACAAAATACACAATAATAACAAACATGTAAACCGACTAAAATTACCTATAAAACAAAGTAACAATTAATATCTAACTTGCAATAAATTTAAATTAACTTAGACGACAAAAACACATAAATATCTAACTTACGAAAGTCTGAGCACTGTTGACATGAAATACTTAATTCTTCCGTGTATAAAGAAAGATAAAGCCACACAAAGGGCATCTGAGCCACACCTACCAAGGGTATCAAAACCAGTTGTGAAGTGTACAAGTCAAAAACTTACCACTGATCCACTGGGAGATCTGGAAGCAATAGGAAGAACAAATCTCCACTAAAGTGAACAATGTAGAGGCACAGCAATAGTAGCAGGAAAGAGAAAACTAGCAAAATCAGCCTCATCTCAAACATACAGAAAAAACTGAATATGTGTTGACCTGAGTAACCAGCTGTAAAAAAGGGTGTGGAAGGTGAAATCTCCTGAAGAGGTGTTGAGTGTGACAGATCTAAATAAGAAGATGCCAGAAAATGAGAGTCCAAATTGTCTTCTCCTTGATTGTATTCTTCCTCAGCAACATTGTCAGGTTAAAAAGGGAAAGAAATTGCTGGCAAATCTAGCTCCCTGAAAATTAAAGCCTTATACCTCCTCTGCAGATAAAGTCGATACATTGAGTTGCAAATTCATACAAAGTTCTGGTATAATTCGGTTACAAAAAATAAATGCAAAAAAAAATACAATTGAATGCAAACACAGTAAAACTGTTGAAAAAAAATTTAACTAGCAAATGAGCACAATCATAAATGGTAGCCACATGCAAAAAAAAACACACGTCTGAACAAAGCTGTGCCAATCGAGAAAGTAAGGATTGAGTGGGAATAGCTGCATCAATATAGGTGGTGCAATACTGTTGGTGGAGAGCAGTCACATGATATGTACATGTTCAAAAAATGGCAAGAAATTGATTGGGTATATAAACAGCTGCATTGAGCATGAAAATTTTAGATGGCAGAACGAAGATCGAGATAACTTTGTGTTAGAAGAGGTAAGTACATATTGGCTCCTTTTTCTTCGATACAGTTTCTATTAATGTACAGACTACAGAATGTTTATGCATTTTTGCACTAAAAAATGGCTAATTCATATAGTTTAAGAGCAATCTGTAAACTACTTTTTGCTGGATAAAACATAATAATTACTGCAAACTCTATAAACCTTGTTATTAAGATGTTTAAAACCCAATTATGTTAATTTTAATTTGATTTCTCAGGTTTCAAGGATTAATTCAATTTTGTTTACAAAAAATGCTTACATTTTCAGGAGGGTAAAAGGTTTGTTAATACTACCAGTGGTCATCTTAAAACCTTTTAACAATATTTTATTCACTCTACCATCTGAAAAAAATATTGCTTTCACAATATACACAATATCAGTTAGAAGAAGAAATGTACTTAATTTTTTTTTAGTTTTTAAACAAACTGAACAAAAACTTACTCTTTTCTTAAAACCAAAATAAGCACCAACAAAGGTGAGAGGCAGAGAAATTCCAAACCAAAGAGCCAACAAAGCAAGCAGAGTGGTGAATGGGACTGCAGCAGAGCTTCCCTTTGCCCACAGGATAAGATTCATGATGAAGAACAAACCAAATACCAGTCTAAATAAAAAAATGTTACACAATGATAATCTTTGATTATATTTTGTTATTCAATAGTTGAACTTCATACGGCATCAGAAAGCCACTATATTTATTCAAAGTAATACATTTTAATTACAAATATTTTAACAGTCTCTGTTGTGAAAGCTGCATGTCTTTTAATAAATAAATTTAATCATTATATTCAAATGAGTTAGATATTTTCATTAGATCCTGATACTGAGTTTCAATAAAAGTAAAATAAAAGTCATTATTCTTGTCCAACAATTTAAATAGTGGTAGATATGCTGCTGTCAATTTGATGCAGATGGTTTGTTCCTATAACTACTTTTCCATCATTTTAACAAACAAATGTAATGATTGTACTTTTCTAAAAAAAAAGTCCTTTTACGTACAACTCTATGAACAACAACCATATAACACAAACTTCTCTTGTTGGTGAAACCGGTTTATTCAAGAAAGTAATTTATATGTATCTTTAGTATTAAAAAAAAGCATGTTCTTTATTAATGAATATAGCAAATACAGAAATATACTTAACAAAGTAATTTATATTCACTATGGACAGAGAAATGTGAATAACTTTTCTCAACAAAAAATAGTCTATTTAACAAAGAAAGTGAGCAGTGAACATGATTTTTATTAATGCAAAAAACTGTCTGCTAATAAGGTAATTTATACTTAGTCTAGACAGAGGGACAAGTATGTTAATTAAAGTGAAAAGAAATAAGAAATTGTTTACTTAAAAAAATTACAATTAGCACTGGACAAAGAAGTAAATTTACTCTATTCAATAAAGTACTTTTTTATACAGCAAAGTAACTTATGTTTACCCTGGACAGAGAAGTGATGTCAACAGGACATTAGACTTCCATTTCCCACCATTAAAACCTACAAGACAAGAGACATTTTCTTATGAAGTTATTGACACTATTTTAGAACTAATTTTATTTTCAGTTGCAAGATAGTGATTCCACAGAATGAAGTCAATGAAATAAATAATACTTACATGTTTCAAGGTGTTAGTAAAAGTATGCATATGACTTTTATTTCATTTAGTGAAATTATCAATGAAAATGTATTAACTGGTTAAAAAAAAGGCAACATACTGCTAATGATTTCTGGTTTTTAAATAATAGTTTAATATTAGACCAAATCTTACATATAATTCAATCTCAGGTCAAACTTGAGCTTTCTAAAAGTTAAATTTCAAATCAACAATTTAGTTATGAATCATTTATTGATATTCTTGACTTACTTAATTTTCAAAACTTAAAAAATAAAAATAAATTAATAATTTTATGTCAGCTCTTATCAGTCCACATAGAATCTCAGTAGATAATTATTGTTATACGAACCAACTCTACAGAAATGCAGTTTTTTTCAAAAATAAAACTGTGTTTAAACGTAAAAAACAGTACTAACTAAAATTTATCAGTTTACAGTTATAACAGTGAAATACGTAATCAATAAAATTAGAATTATTATGCATGTAAAATACATCCTGTCAAATGGAAACAGAAAAAAAATCATCAAATGCTTAGCTAATTCCCTCAATTTGATCACAAACATATTTAAAACTGTAGGTTTTTTTTGTTCATTACTAGAAAATTAATGATTAATAATTAATAATTTAAAAAATTAATAATTAAACTACAAAAAATACACTAAATGGAAAAAATTGCTATTATACTTTTATAAATTCTTGCAGAAATATATCCTGCCGGAGTGCCTAGACACACGTACAAAACCTGCAAAAAATAAACATGAAATAAAATAGAGAATTTGTAACATATCTTTTTACATACTAATATCTGGTATAAAACAAAATGAAAGATTAAACATAATTTGTAGCTATGTAACTCGCCACCTATCTTATACATTGTGGTTCCCTGAACCTCATTATTTCTTACCTCCTCCTTCCTTATTCTTTTAATTTATGCAAGATAAGATGAGATTTCACCCAAGTGTCAGAATACATGTGTCACTTTATTAAAAGCTCATCAAATACCTTCTCATGTGTTAGTATAATTAGTTCTTGTTAAAAGAAGCTATCTGTACATGACTTTCAAATTTCTCATATGCATTCTGTTTAGTTCATGAGAAATTTTAGACTTCCTCCTTAATTGCAATCAAAGAGATGTAATAATATATCCTTGTGCACATGCAAAGGATACAGAGTAACTAATCATGTTGTAGGGAAACAACCCAAAAAATAAAGTAAGATCAAACTAACTGGTACAAGTTACTTGTTGAAAATGTGTCCCCTATTAGTTCAAGTGAGACTTTATATTATTTCCTACAGCTCATTACAGTTTGGTATGAATAAAACTACACACATGCAACTCATTCTTGAAGGTTTCCTACGATTATATCATACAGAAAGAGATAAACTTATTTTATTTATGCAATATATATATATTACTATTAATTTAATTGCAGAGAATACAGAAACAAGATTGCTAGTCTAAAAAAAAACAGCATTATCCTGAGCACCAACATTTATTAACTATTACTGATGGCTCTTCCCCTTTTTTTATAACTTGTTTAATTGTAGTGTGGTGAATAATTTATGTATGACTAATTTTAAGCTTGAACAAAACTGGATTACTTATAAAGCAAATATGGTGTCATTAGATAGTTGTAGATAACAGCAGCTTTTATCCAGTGGTTCTCTGTACATTTTCATTCGTTATCTAAAGAAATCATGGACCACTATCTTATCCAGTGATAATTCTGCATAGCAAAGTAGTTTTGCCAATCTGCAATAAATTGCCTAATATACATTTATTTCACCATATTTCCAAATTGTTTATGAACAAATTTCTAATCGAACAACATATTAATTATTTCTGTTGTTTATATCTCAATGGGAAATTTAAAAAGAACTATTAGGATAAATTATATTTTACACTCCACTTTGAGATAACAAACTACATTTAATAACTCAATAACTTTTTACAATTCATGACGTTCCATTTCACCATCCACCACCCAAGATATGCAATGTTACAGGAAATTTGTAACTTACAACAGTTAAAATTAATTATTAAAAACTATGAAATGGGAGTCAAGTACGCATTTGTTTGAGGAATGGTTTTGTAATAACAAACTTTTATATACATCTACGTACTTAATGAATAGTTGTATGTGGAAATTTCTTATAAAAGACATTAAAAAAAGAATAAGTACTTATTAATTAATAATAATAATAAATACAAGTAAGAAAGAAGTAGATTTTGAAAGACCTAAAAAGTTAATATGTATTTTACTTGTATTTTGAATATGATATGCAGTATTTCTACAAACCAGAAATAACTGAATTTAGTTCTTGCAAACTACAGGAAGTTTCAAATAATTTATTTTAACTTGGAAGATGTTGAACATGAAATGTACTCTAGAGATATTCAAATAAATTAAAACCAAATTAACATTAATTGGAAAAGACTACACAAATACATGAAGTTATACCTTACTTTACCATCCATCCCTGGTGATATGTTTTTCATGCCACATAGGAAAAAATCAAAGAATTAGTCTTTTCTGTTTTGCCCATGAGCCTTTATTATCCCAAACTCCCTTCCACCCAAATGCTATTAGAAACCTGAAATTGCTGGATTATGTCTAGGCATGAGCCATACATAGGGAAACTTTATAATTTTATGTATACTAATGCACAAAACTATAAACATTATATGATACCATATAGAAAGTTAATATGAAAAACACATAAGGGAATCCAGTTTTCAAAGTTAACTCACAACTGATGTTTAATGCATGAAAAGCACACTATATGAAATTGATGGAAATTTTATAACAGCATATGTTAAATCCAACACTAGTTTTTCAAATAAATCAATATATAATTACAAGAAATTTACATATCATTGAATAACTCACCATTGCACAAGTCATTAAAGCTCCTCTGTTAGCAGGAGACAAAAAACCAAGACAGGCAAAAACTGGAGGAAGAAAAAAGCCCCATTCATCAACAATACCATGAAATAATAATTACTTGATGATTTAACTGTAGAAGAAGAAGTTGAAGAATAATCATTTACCTCTCAATTACTCAAAACAGATAAACATTTCAATGTACATGGGTACATATACTTGTTTTTTTTTATTAAAGTACCTATCATAACATTAGCATTTGACTTGCTTAACAAGGAAATTTAAAGCATGGACATAAACAAAACATTTAGCAACAACAATTCCTATTGCTCTTACATAGATCTAATAAAAAAAAACACCTTAGGTGTGAAAAAAAAAAAGGTGAAGCCAAAAAAGGATCGAGCGTGCAACTTAAAGGAATGAAATCAAAATTGGTAGCCAAACTAGTAGCTAAACTTATAGCATTGATAAGAATTTTACTAGAAATATTATTTAATTAGTTAACCAGGTCACGTTTTTTGTTCGACTTGAAGCATGATGGTAGGTAAAACAAAATATGCAACCTAGCTAACTACTGAATGGATATTTGCTGTAAAATTCTTATCAATGCTATAAGTCTAGCTACCAGTTTGGCCACCAATTTTGATTTCTTTCCTTTAAGTCACACATTCAATTGATTTTTGTCCACACCATTTTTCACATTAAGGTGCTTTTGATTAGATATCATGACTTTTTGTCAATACACATCAATAAACCACAGCAAGTAAGAAAGTGACACTCGATAGTAGTCAACATTAGCTTTAGATTCGCAACCCTATTATTCAAACAGACCTATACTTTACAGAACCAACCAGATTCTATAAAATATATGGTGGTAGTTTTCTCTCTAAAATAGTTTTAATAACTTCCTTTATAGTAATGCCATGGAAACTAGATAAAAAACAGTTTCTTGTCCTCACCCACATGCACTTGTTACAACTGTATCAAGCATCATTATTCATGCTAATTGCTTAAGCTAATATTATGTGATGATAAATGCTCTTTAGTTAGGAGAATTTCATAAAATTTAGCAAGTTTGTTCTTAAAAGTTGGCAATAAATAATGACTACTAACTGTCCACTCATATGATTCTTTTGAAAACTTGAGCTAGAAACTGCTAATCTAGTTTGCTTGGCCTAACCAATGCTTATGTATCTGCATGTACTTTCACCCTATACTTTTGCTGCTCTAAATCAGCCATCTTTAATCTGAACGATAAAAAACTAAAAATGGTCCACATTAACTCTTAGGTGAAGCTATAGTAAGAATTTTAGACTGACAGATCACGTGACATGCGTGTGCATAAATTTTGGTCAAAATTGAGCAGTTTTTGTGGAATAACATTGCACATGTGGCTTATACTTTTTTAATTATACAAGTTTAATTGCAGGTTTTAGTGCACTAAAGTTGAAAAAAATCCATGAAAGTTATGTATGTTTTTCTATCATATAAAGTTTCCATACTTTCAGTGCAAAGAAAAAAAAGGAAGAAATTCAATCAAAATTGGAGATTTTCTATCTCGTGTATTTCTTAATGGATTCCATTGAAATTTGGTATGTGAAGTAAGGGTCCAGTAGAGCACATCCATTGAAAATATGTGATAGTTTGAATTACCATAGTCTGAGCTACAAATAGTGGAATATTGCTAAACTATCACTCCTGTTAATAACCCACAGTGTGTCCTGCAGGTTGTTTTGGCTGCACGACACACTACCATGTGTCTTGATTATGTAGCGAAATGACTTAGGTCAACACCATACACACACAGGTAAAATACAATTTTCATACCAAAAACTGTTCTACTACACTACACACTGATGTTTTGTGAAATCTTGATTTATGACAAATACAGTTTGAGCCTTGGGACTAGAATAAATTACTATACCAATGGTCTTAATGCCCATTCAAATCAATAATGAATTATGAAGTAAAAACTGGTATTTTAAAACTAAAGCTACAATAAATAAAAACATAAGTTACTTCATATAATCTATGACAACTCTGATATATGAGAATAAAGCTGGTAGTCTCAAAGCTTTAGCAAAATATTTTTCAATAACTAATGCAGGTTCTCAATTCTTATTCACAGGTCCATTAGCAGGTAGAAATTGTTATTTAGGAACAAAATGTTCATCAGTTTAGAAAATCATCTATAATCTTAAAATACTTATGCATGATTTCAAAAACTCTGAACTATGTGCAACAACAACTGGTACTTCAAATATTGAAAATATTATCATCTACTGAAAATGTAAAAACAGGATCAGTTCACCTATATTATCCTTATGCTTTTCACATGTAACCTTTTTATAGGATAAATCTTTATACTGACTAATTTTTAAATATTTTGATTCCAATGTTGGTTCATTCTCCATCTTATTTTCCATATACTTGATATATATTATACCCTTAAATTTTAATTAAGTTTTATCAGTCATTTGACAGTTTTATGTGCTTACTGGAGAGCAGCTCTGTGAAGCACAATTTGTAAGTTCATTTTATGCATAAAGCTTTTCCTGATAAATCAAACATTTTAATAAATTATCCCAGTTTAGACTTCACTGCTTGTGGTTACTCTGATCATCAAACTATTAACTTCTCTAAATCTGACTTCCTCATGTCACATAACCTTTGCCATTTTAAAATTTCAGTCTATCTTTAAATTAAACATGCAAATTTTCAATAAATTTTTCCTGTGGATAATCCATACTGTAAACATGCCATTTTGTAAGTTCAGGGAAACATACTTACTACATTCAAATTGGTCCAAAGTAGTGGGAGTTATATGAAAAATATCTAAACTCAAAGAATACATTCTTGTTATATGTGGCTGAAATATATCGGCACTTGTTCACGAAAGCTCAACTTTGAGTACTTGAGTATATATTATTTTTCAGAGCATTATTTGAATGATAAAACAGGCAATAAAGTATAACTCCCCCACCCCCAGACATTCTCCTTGGATTATTTCAAATCTAGTTAACAACCCAGAACAATACTAAAAAGTCTGGAAATCCACATAATATGTGGAAAATTCTCCTCCCCAAATAATAAATAGTAACAGTTTCCACAACATGATAAAATTTTCACTATAGTTATAAAATTATATTGTAGAATGTGGTAACACTATTGATCAATAATATCATTACTTTTTTTAAGATCTTAACTAACCACACACACACACACACACATACGAACAAAAGATTCTCTGACTCTTTAAATAATTTTTAGTTTGATTTAGATGTCTAAGTATTATGCGACTTTTACAAATTATTTTTAAAATTAAAATACACATATATACACATACATAAATGTTCATAGTCTCTTCAGTACTTTCACCAAACCAATACAACTTCTACATCTTTGATTCAGAATCAAATTTGTAATATGGGAATACATACATAAAGTAATAAGTGTCATGAAGAACACCTGAACTCCACTGCCTAGGAATACAGAAAGAAGCATTCCTTTCCTAGGAGGACGAAAAACATCACCATGCACTAGCTTCCAGCCAAACTCTTCCTGGGCATCATCCTACATACATATCAAAAGATTTAATCTAAAGTCTTCAAAAAATGAAATTTGTTTTCAAAACTGAGTTCCATAATTACACATCAATTTCTGAAAATTACATTACTTACAGTGCACTTTTAAAGGGGAAGTTAGTAAATATAATTTAAAATTAACAGCAACCATGGTGTAAAAGATACTTTCAAACTTTCATAGAAATCTCTCTTCATTCTGAAAACAGTGACCCTTCCACTGTGTTGTGCCACAGAATCTAAAGTATCTATCCTCCTTTCTCTATATCTCCACACAAATGAAATGCTCTTTGCTATGCATATAAAGCATCCCAGAGAAAACCTTCAGATTTCTTGTGATTATGTGTTGCGTAGATAATGACTTTATCATTAAGAAGCTTCCCTCATCATCCCAAAAAAACCAAATCAGCAAATATCAGAAAAGCCACAAGGTTTATCCCAAATACATTTTAAACACTGATTGGATGTCAGAAAAGTGTATGCTGCATGAATAAATTATATAAGTTAGAACAGTAGATCTAAAGATGTGCAAGCAATTCTTGAGTGTCTTAAAAGATTTATGAATATCTTATCACAATGCACAAGATTTTCTGGTGAAAACATAAACCACCTGTTTTAATGGGTTTAAACTATGATAAGCACAGGGAATAAACAATGTTGCTAGAGTCAAGGAGTTGAAATAGAAGTTTAATATTTTTGAAAAAAATAAACAAAATCTTTAAGATTAAATATGATGAAATTTAATGAAATATCTTTTGATATCATGGCAGCAAAGTAATAAACTTATAGGGAAAAGTATTCATTACTTGCCACTACACACTATGTTATAGCAATACCGAATGTTGCACTTTTTAGGATTGACATAAATTCTTTTGTTTTCCTTCAATCTCAAATTAAAAACTGTGTACCTGTATGCCTTTAGAAATGCTGCTTTAATATCTCATATACAGATATATTACAAGTTCTTATATTTTTAAGAACGATTTGTGATGGAAAACTACTACATTATATTCTAATATCCATTTACTTTATATAACCCAACATTAAGGGATGAGAAAATAATCATTAGTATTCTTTGATTAAACTTAATGATCTTTCATCTAAGCACATGTACCTACCCCAGAGTCTATCTGATTATAGCGAGCAATATCTTTATGTAGAGTACGAAGAAGAATCATAGCAACCATGCCAGTCAGGAACAGGACAATCACTAGCGAATTCAATATACTAAAATAAATAAATAAAAAACAATGATCAAACACAGAATTAAAAGGAACATAAACTACACTAAATATTAGTGATTAAAACTGTCAGATAGTTTTCAAGTTTTAACTTTAACATCAGGTTTACACTACAACTGCATTATTAAATTTAAAATTTACTCAAGCTTGTTTCCTTTTTTTTTCTTTAATTAAGACTGTTTGTATATAAACTTAAAATTTGATAATTCCTTAAATGGAAATATTTCCTCTTTTTTGGAAGTTTACAAGTGGCATCAAAAATCTAGGTTTTTCTTACTAACACAAAATATATTTATAAACATGTAAGCGTCATTTGAAACTAGTATCTTGTGTATAATCAAAATGTTTGGTAAACACTGATTTGAAAAATGGAAAATTGGTTGCATATACTATGATAAAGGCCTCAAAAATGAATCATATAACCTCAAAAGTTTTAACCACATGAAAGCAACATGTTTAGCCCACTTGTGTGCTTGTACTTTGGTACACTTCTCCCATAATATCCAGCAAAAGAGGAGCTTGAACACAATATAACTGTTAAAATCCAAGCCAAGCACTAGAGTGTACCACTCAGGAGCACAGCTATAGGAGAAAGAGGTGAATACCCCAATATATTAATAAATTTAAAAGGTCCACTATCTTATAATTTTCTTTATATAAATGCTTGAATTATGTTAATTATTTAAATCCTTAGAGTAGAACGAAAGGTTATTTTTTAGAAATAGACTCCCCCCCCCCACACACACACACACACCATAGTGCTGGCTATGCCCCTGACACTCTGTTACTAGCAGGTATATTTTTTGTGTGCATTTTTATATATTTATCTGAGTTGTATAAGAACACATATATAACATAAAAATGAGACATAATGGAGTAATAAGATTTATGTTAACCAGTTACAAAACTGGATAAATCCAAATACCAAATACATAGAAAAATGTTAAGCAAAACATTTCTTTTTGTGCATTTGATGTCATAATAATTCTTTTGTGTTATAAATATAACATATATATATATATATATAGGATCCCAGTTATACAAAACTTAAAGGAAGGATATAGTATAATGAAATAAGAAAACAAAAACAGAAATCCTGAATATCTAAAGAAAGGATATTTTATATGCCTTAAACACAACATATTTGCACAACTATGTCTTCTGCTATTCCAGTTCAATTAAGTATGAGCACAAACCTAAATAAAAATAAAGAAATCACCTCTTTTATACTTCACCTTACATAAAGTATAATGCTAGAATTAAAAAAATTGATGTAATTCAAAAAAATAAATTTCTGCCTTAAACAAAAAAACACACGGTAGGCTTGCTACTTACACAGCTCATTTAAGACACATTTATCATTAAGTATGGTAGTACTAAATAATATGGATCATGATGAAACAAAATGGTGGCCATTAAAATCACCCAGTTAAAACCACTCTTAAAATTAAAATCATAAATAATACTCAATGTTAAACTGGTACACAATTAAAAACATTTAAGTAAATAAAATGTTTTTAATTGTGTACCAG
>NW_013668322.1:121124-127434 GCF_000517525.1 Limulus polyphemus
CTGGTACACAATTAAAAACATTTTATTTATTTAAATGTTTTTAATTGTGTACCAGTTTAACATTGAGTATTATTTATGATTTTAACTTTATACACAAGTGCCAAAATACTATAAGCACTCTTAAAATGTTTGAATATTAACAATGATTATTTCACAGTATTGGCTGAGCAAAACTAAAGCTTATAAAGCTGCCTAAATTGCTATATACATGTTTATGAAGTGAATCAAGATATCAGTATTTCAATGAATATTCATCTAAATAAATAGGTAATGACTTTTCCAGACAAGTGTACAGAAAAAATTATGAATCTTATCTCTGTAATTCTTACACAGAACTCATCCATCTGGGTTCCCAGTGATTCCTTTCTAAAAGGATACTAGTATATATATACATATATATACTTTGCCCAAAATTATATGCCCAAGGTAGCACATTGGCTGTTTTTCCTGATGAATAATAAAATTGAATTGGGTATACATGCTCCCAATGCTTGGTATTGCTTGTGCACAAAAACATATAGCTAATAAAAAGAGAACAAACAAGCATAATAAAAAATGTTTAAGTGTTATCAAGACAAGTAGGAATTGAGATATACGTAACCTAGCTAGCTATAGCAATAAAGAAAGTTTTAATACCAGAAAAAGTATTGAATCAAGAAAGTAAAAAACTACAAACTGAGTTACTTAAAACTTAAAAAAATATATCCCTACTTTGGCTCAAAGTAACATAATTGCAGTGCTTACATAATTAATTGCATATAAAATACTTTGCACTAAACCAACTGCTATGATGTTATACATTCAAGTTGCTTTGTCACGTATTTGGGTGGCTTTCTGCATGAACCACAAAAACTGCTTACAATTTAACAAGATACGCTTGTTAGTCAACAACAAGGCTTGCACCTTGTTTTCAGTTTTTAATGTTGTTCATGGTGGAAGGTTGGGGAGCTTTACCACATATTAATATATCCTGAAAGAAGTGCTCTATGTTAAATGCAACTCAAACAAATGTATCACATAAAGTTACTAAAATGAATTTTTAAACATATATACATCTTTTCACATATTATTGGCACAATAACTTACCTGAACCACTGAATATTAGTATGAGGCATTGATTCCAGAATATAATCCCACCTAGATGACCATTTCACACTATTGTCCTTCTGTTAGAGGTAAATAATAAATGACAAGTTGCTTTTTCTTCACATAAGATGGGTGCTAGACATAGATTCTAGTATCTAATTTCATCTAGCTTACTATTTCATCATGATGCCTCTATTTTATGGGTAAACATTTAATTATTGTAACTCTGCAAATACTTTTTCTTTGTTACCCAGAGTGTTTGTGTGTGTAAATCTAAACATATCGTACACTGTTCTTACACACTACTTTCCTATCTTTAGTTCTTTATGATACTGCTCATGTCTTCGTAAAATACAGAATCGCTTATAAAAGTAAAAGATACAAACATGTAAAAATGTATAATATTGGATTATAAAGAACAGTAAGTAATAGCTGTACCACAAAACTAGACTAGATATTACTCACCAAAAAAAAAACAGAATAAGTGTAGTTCACAGTTATGGTATCATTTTTTTTCATTTTACCAGGAATTCCCATGGGTTCAATAGGAGAATTACAAGCTTTTTCACCTGTCCCTCTATGTTTAATACTAAAAAGAGAAAACAGAACTTCTTAAGTTATACCACTAAAACTAAAATTTCAATCATATATATTAGAAGATGCATTTACATAAAATTATAAGCTAGATGTTATAAGAAACTAACAGTGTATTTTTACCAATTAATATTAAGCCAATTCAAGAAAATCAAAAATCTTTTAGATTTAGTCAACCATTACCTTGTTAGTTTAAGCTAGATGTCAAGCAAATACCAAATTCTGGATTATATAAAGATCTTTGCTTTGTGTGTGCTACTTTTTTGTATTCTTAGGTACATTATTTAATTAAATAAAAATTATTCAGTGTACTAGTATCAACATTATAAACAAAATTGGCTTAAGTTTCATTCCCAACCAATAGCAAAAAAAAAACAAGATGTTAAAAGTCAGTACTATATATCTTGTTTTTCATGTATATTTTTAATTTATTGTTAAAAAGTGACTAAAACACAAAAATTAGAAACTTATTAGGTTAGATTTGGTAAGATAATGAAAAATAATAATAGTAATAAAAATTCTCTATGAGGTATGCTCGCAAGTAGCTTGTGCATTACATCAATCAATATGGTAATGTGAGCTACACATTCCCCAAATTATTTACAACTTGTATGGCAGGATTCTTAGTTAGATACATTCAAAGGACAATAAAACTATAAATTTAAGTAGAAACATATGTAAACTGTTATACATCTTAAGTTATTTAGGGTAAACAACTATAGTTTTCTGTTACAACCTGCAGACATTCTAGAAAGAAAAGAAGAGTAATTTAAATATTTTTCTTTTTTTATGGTAATTACAAGGTTGGTCAACTTGAGTGTCTTTATTAAGTTAAAGTAGAGAAAATAACAAATAAAATATTTAGAATAAAACTTTACTGAAAAAGTTTGGTACGTATTTAGGAGGTTTTAGAGGTTATGCAAATGAAATTTGAAAGTTTTCAAATGAAGAAATGTATTTTTAATCTTAGTATGAAAATCACTTTGCACTTCTTGGCACAGTCAACACCATGACTCCATATATTCACAGACAAATCTTTAGCAAAAATATTTAATTAAAAATCTGACTTTCTGTGTACAAAACTCACAATATTTACTAAAAGCTTACCATATTTCATGAAGATACACACATCATATTAACTCTCTCACTACGGGCTCAGTTGAATCAGCCAAGTTCATGATCCCAAACAGACTTTTATATTAGTGATCTCAAATAGACCTTTATAATTCCCATACTATAACTTCTAATATGTTTTGTATATCTTCATGACATTTTCCAAGCTTTCAATAATCATTAAGTCATTTGTAGACAAAAAAAAATTTAATTTTTAATGAAGTATTTTCACGAAGACTTTCACCATGAATATATAGAGTCGATGTGTTGACTGCTCCGGGTGCAAAGTGATTTTCATGTTAAAATTGAAAAATCTCGAATTTCTTTTTCAAAATCTCTAAGACCTCAAAAATAAATTTCAGTCATTTTTTTTCAGTAAAACCTTTTATTTCCTCTTCAATTTTTTTTCCCTAAATCTGTACAAGGTTGTTCAATTTGACTGACCTTGTAACCCCCCCCTCACACACACACACACAAAAAGAAGTAAATCTAAATTACTTTCTTTTTTCTTTAGAATGACTTCAAACTGTAACATGAAGCCACATTTGTTTATCCCAAATAGCTTTAAACTCGTAACAGTATACATTTGTTTATACATAAATTTTATCATTTTATTGTGCTTTAAACTATGTCTAATTAATATTCATGCCATATAAGATGCAAGTCATTTGGCAAATTTGTAGCTCACATTACCCTATTAAATTACATAACACATGGGCTACTTGCAAGTAGCTTGCAAGCATGCCACATAAAAAATTATTATTATTATTATTATTATGCTATATTTTACCTAAATTAACCTAAAAAGTTTCACATTTTTACATCTGATTTACTTTTATAATAATAAATACATAATACACAAGAAAAACAAGAAATATAGTACCTACCTGCATCTTCTTTTTGTTTTGCTGTTGACTGTTGATGACACTTAACCATACTTTTTTTATACTCATAGTACTATTGCTCTAAGATTTTTTTATTTAATTAAATAATGCACCAAAGAACACAGAATAATAAAATTCAAATAGTAGACACTGTCCGAAAACTATCACACATTTTCTGGCTTTCTAACTATGCGACAAAAGCAGTTTTTTTTATTCAGCTAAGCTTGTTGATGTGTTTACCATTGGAATAAAGTTTGAACTGGAAGTGAAATAGACAATTACTGTAGAGAAAACAATGTAGTATAATACATCATTTGATATATTAAAACCTTGGCTTTCTATTGGCTATATATAGTATCAAACATCAGAGAGAACTATTGGCAATTTCTGAATGAGAGAAAGTGACAGGTGGACATGTCAAGAGAGTCTGATTTTCTATTTTATAGCTCTGTGACTAAATAAGATTGAAGACTATAAAAATTATGCTTTGTCTGAGTGATGACAACATTACAATGAGTAACTTACATTAAATTTCATACTTCTTGGAGGGGTAGTAAATAAATTAGAAAAGACGGGATGCCTAGAAGAAAAATGGCACAATTATCATACTATGGGAAATTCTGTATTTTTTTTATATTGCCTTATAAAATTAAGAACTTAAAACTTATATATATATATATATATTAAAATTTGGATTATTAGCTATGTTTTTATGCCATTTTTGTTCACACACCATGATAAGAAAGTATTTTAATTATATTTTGAATGTAACTACTAAAATCTCATGACACGTGCAGAAAAAGATGCCCGTAGCAAAAGTGTAAAAAGTTAAAGTATGTAAATTCTGATGGTTACTTTGTGGTTACAAGGTTGGTGGAATTCACAGACTCCATATAGAAAGAGTTAAAGGGAACTGACAGAATTTGATTCTGAGGACTATGGTGTTTTCATTGAAGTGATAACTATCTGATGCCAAGAAACTTAACAAGAATAACTTTTAAAGGTATCTCACCAACTGGCAGATGCACAGTTATCACATATACTGTAAAGGTTAAAGGATATTCATAAAATGTCATACCTATATGCAAAAGTTAATGCAAGCTGCAATATTTTTCTGATAAAAGTTGTTTATAAAATTATTTAGTACCATATTAGAAATAAGTGAGAGAACAATCTGCTAAAATGCAGTTCAGAAGTATAAACGGTCATGCAAACATACAGAAAAATATTACATGTCAATTTTTATTAAAAAGTGACATTTTACTTGTTAAAGATTTCCTCCTTATCCGTGGTATACAAACTTTGATCATACGATCTTTGCCAAAGTCAGCACAACTGGTTTATCTTTAACGTGAAGCTTATTTTATTTCTTTAAATAAATTGCATTATATCTCTGTATACAAAGTAATATGCTGAAATTCACAGGCAAAGACTTTTAACAGAGTTATAGTTTTATAAATCAAGTTTGCACATCATTTTCAAGTATCATTACTGATTGGAAGAAGTAAGAGCATTTTTTTATTGTTTATTCAGGAATAAATAGGAATAGAAATATTTAATATAAAGGATTTTTTTTTCATTCTCTTACTAATAATTAATTTGTCAAAGTATATGATAACTTTCATGTGACTAATGCTCCTATAAAATATTCAGCAAATTCATAGTATTCTAAAAGTGGGTAATTACATCTTTATTTTTCTTGATGTCAAAGAATTTCTCTGAAAAATATCACAAAACTGCTCCAGAGCAACAGATGTCTCATATAAACTCACTTTTTGGGTACAACCTTCACAGAAGTGATCCGGCCCCCTTTATCTCCAAAATTAACCCCCCAGGTTTCTCCATCTCCACTGTGGTAGGTAATTGCAATATCCACATGATTGAAAAGGTAGTAAGTATCACGTTTATTGAATGCAGTCTAACAAAGTAGAGAAAAATATAAATGTATAATGTTTCCTTTTTTTGCATAATCTTATTAAACACAGAGGATTAATGAGACTTTTCTATTTAGACTCAAGTCTTATAACACAGTAAAAAAAGAGCAATTAACGTCACTACAAGTACAAAAGTATTCTCCTCTTCTAATAAAATGATTTAGATAAAAAAAAAGTAAAATACTGAATGAAATCACAAGTTAATGATGGGAAATAACTATGTCAAATAAATCTTTAGTTTGGAAAAGACATGAAAAGAATGTTTTTGGGCAGACATCCTTGCATAATAATGTGATAATTTATTCACAAAAGAAATATTACAATTCCTGTAACTATGATAGTTTGCTTTAAACCCATAACATCAACATTTTTAGACCAACTATATAGAAAAATATTAAACAATTTATTTTCCAATTACAGACAAATAAAAGACAATATTGATAATTAAAATTTCCAATTAATCACTCACATTAATAACACAAGCATCTTTAGGTGTTCCATCTGGTTTTACATAACAGCCTATAGGAAAACCAGTTGAACAGTACTTCTGCTCTCCTTCAACATTATAGCACCAAGTCACTGGCATGTTGTCAACAATCCTGTTACACACACACACACACATATATATATAAACTTGATTTTAGTTCTTATAACATCTCATGAGATGAGAAACTCTCAAAATATTCTTTAGATGTATTC
>NW_013668322.1:128338-130385 GCF_000517525.1 Limulus polyphemus
CATTTCTGTTCCTTTAAAAAATTAAACTGGAACAAGGAAAGAATATAAAATATTTTAAGTAAATAAATTAAAAGGAAAACAATTCATTTTAAATCTATGTTAGTGTTTCATACAAGTTTTTCTATTCAGAATGTAAACAAACTTTATTGCACAAAGGGAAATTTCTAGTAGAAGAAACATTATTATACTTATTAAATAGTATACCCATTTAAAAAAAGGTACATATGCTTATCACCAATTACAAAAATAATTTTAACAGACAACAACTGCTTGGTAAGAAACAGTTAACTATTAACAATTACACTATAGCAAAAATAATAAACACTGTCATAAATATTTCATTTCTTCATAAATAAACAAAACTTTTCTAAAAAATTACAAAAATGCAATTAGGTATGTATTAGTCCTGATATACTTCTTAAATTATGCGACAACCCTCCACCAATAAGAGTGTGACACACTCTCTTGATGCATGTGACTCCCTCTATTCAATTCTACCGAACTATCACTTCAAGGTTTGGCAGAAATGAAAGCACCAGTTTTCGGTAGGGAGGATGGGTGGGAAATGTGAGAGGAAGTAATTATTGGAAATACATTTTCAGTATAGGAAAATTATAACTTCCGATATGGTACATTACCTCCATTCATATAAATAGCTAGAATCCCACATTGAAAAGGTGCAGGGACCAGTGCGAGGGAAAGAAAGGAGCATTCTTCAGAAGCATCTGAAGGACACCCCCAAAGAGTAGATCCTTGTAGTAGAAGATCATACCTAGGAGGCTGCACCACTTTTGTACCAGGTATACTCTTCGCCCCTTGTGGAAAAATGTCGCTTATATGGGCAGAAAGACGGAGAAGCACATTCAAGCTGAAAAGAACTATGGTAGGATATGGATCCAAACCATAAGATATTTATGAAACTCAAAGCCAGAAAACATAAAAGTGGGTAAAATGAAAAGGATGTGCCCCTAGGTGTAGAGTGGATATGGCACAATGGACTGTATACAGCAAGTTAACTACATCCAAAACCCATGTCACTGACAACTGACATCCATATCAGATGGCTGGGTTTTGGATTATAGCTAACTTGCCACTGGTATGATCCTCTTTCCTACCCTCACACAGATGTTGGTTCCTGGTGGCCTTGGTTTTGGATTGTAGTTAATTTGCCAGCAGTATGATCCTCTTTCCTACCCCCACATGGATGTCAGTACCCAGTGGCTGGGTTTTGGATTGTAGTCGACTTACTGACGGCATGATCCTCACTCTACACCTGGGGGTGTAGGAAAGAGAATCAAACCATCTTCACCTCAAGTTCATTAGACCGGAGGGAATCTCTTACCCCCGACCCATGAATGGGGCACATGATAACAATGTGAGAAATTGATTGATCAATCCGGAAACCTGACATCTGGTATCAAAAAGATGTTTGTCTCATGTAAACCATCTCACTCAAATTTAAAATGAGAGGAACTAACCCAAGTGCAATAACATCCTCTAAATAATAAGTAAAATGAGGGAAAGCAGAAGGGGAAAAACTGTAGTAATCTGCAAGTACTTCCACCATGACCCACTGCATGGATGGAGTAACAAGAGTATAAATGAGTGAGGGAATAGAGACATCTATAATAAATGTGTGAGGACTAATTTTGATTGGTTCAGCTCTAAATCCAAAACCCAACCACTAGGAACTGACATCCACATGGGGGTAGATAAGGGATCCCAATCAAAGGGGTGAACTGCAATTTTGGCAGCTCATTCCGTTGTTACAAAGTGGAGGATATCTCATCATCTACACCAGCAGAATACAACCGTCCTACTCTCAACTGAAAGTTTTTACAATCATTTATATATATATATATATATATATTATTATTATTTGTATTTCATTAACACATTCAGGAGGATGCCTCCTCGGTCCACCACCCCAGTGGCTTGGAACTAGAAAGTGGTAAGGACTCTTAAGTTCCACCAAAAGAAAAGGGCAGTAGAGAGTCCACAGGAACAACAACACTGAGACAGTTCAATGGGTGACCACGAAACCCTA
>NW_013668322.1:130587-149822 GCF_000517525.1 Limulus polyphemus
CCACGAAACCCTATTTTGAAAAGCAGACCATACCAATTTATTCAATACAAGGAATGGCAGGGATAGGCAGCTATCTCCTTCTGCTTTACCCATGTAGTTCATGGGTGAGTGTAGTCTGGGATGGGCAAACTAATGAATCAAATATATTGTAAAGATAAACCTACAAGTGATCTTATGGAACTCCCCATTTCAGCAGTGTGAGTTTTTTGGCCATGGAAATCATAATATGTTAGTCAAAATGGTCTTACAGTGCAGATTCAACTAGTTTAAGTATACCTGAACTGACACTACTTGCCACAGAGTGGGATACAGAAAGAAAAAGAGGGACATGCCCCTGAAAAATAAGAAATATATATACTAAAAGGTAACTTACTCAGTCACAGTCTCATAAAAGAGTGAAAAATAGCAACAGGTGGATGACGATACCCTGAGAAGAAAGAAACAGCTACACAAAGCAGAGAATAGAACAACAAAGAAAGGAGGTGAAAGGTAAACATTAACTGTAGGAGAGTCGATAGGGTAAAACAAAGCTAAAAAACTAGGTAAGGGATAAAATGGATAGTATTAACAGAGATGCGAATGACATAAAATCAGGAAGAAAATCTGCCTGATGGTAAGCTAAGGCAAAAAATGAATTAAAGCCTGTATAGGGCAGGCGTGCAAGTATCCACTCTCAAAAGAGAGACAAAAAAATCATCATGAAACAATGTAATGAGAAGGGGAATATACTGTGAAACATGTTTAAAAAAAACTGAGATAGGCCTAGCAGATTCTGCAGTAGAGGCTTGGAAGGCAATCCATGATAAGGTGGAGGAAAACTGACACAATCTAGGTCATCTGAAAATGGGTTCAGCCGTTATAGGAGGAAAACGAGCAATACTGGGAGCAGATAGGGTAGACCCAGGTCCCCAAGGGCCCTCACAAAAAAAATTAATGGTAAGAATTATAAATTATATAAAAGAAAATGAAGTGGTCAATATAGTGGAAATGTCAAGAAATTGTGTAGTGAATAAACACATGTATGTGATGTTATGTGTTGAAGAAAAGATATTTAACCTAATTATCGATTAATCCGTAAATAGAACCATGGGTAAACTGAAAATAATAGACACTTATTAAGCTTAATCAAACAAGACATTTAACCTAATTATCGATTAATTCGTAAATAGAACCATGGGTAAACTGAAAAAATAGAAACTTGTTAAGCTTAATCAAACAAGATATTTAACCTAATTATCAATTAATCCATAAATAGAACCATGGATAAACCAAAAATAATAGACACTTGTTAAACTTAATCCAACAAAATATTTAACCTAATTATTGATTAACCCAAAAGTAGAACTATGAGTAAATCTAAAATAACAAACACTTGTTAAAGCTTAATTGAACAGTACAAAACAAAATATATCACTAAGCACTAAAAGTAAAATCTTAATCTAACAATAAGTATGTACAATATTGGTAGAAATTTATGTGGACCCCAGCTCAAGTGAATAGGAAGAAGGATAAATTATAAATAATACCGAAATTGGAATAGACGTGATTGTATGAAATTAAGTAAGTGTGTAGTAACAAGAACATACGTATGAGATGTGATGTGTGGAAGAAAAACAACATAGTTAAATTAATGATTGATAAATCAGTAAGATGAATTACAGGTAATCCTAAAATAACAAAGACCACGGTATAGGAGAAAAGATACAACTAAGACCAATTGCTAACCTGTACTTGGCTATGAGTATCAACCAATCTAATGAAACTTATCTTATGGAACCCAAATAACTACAGATAATAATATTAACAATAAAATTATTCAAAAACCATATCAGTATAATGTCTTATCTTTCCACAGTTGGCAGACTGTATTTCCAAATATGTGGGCCCACAAACTCGAGGTGAGGCCCAACATTATTCATTCATTAGACAATCCATCTCCTGATGAAGTAAACCCAATAAATTCCCCGTGGACTACCACCACCTGAAGCCTGTGTAAATGTGCTGACAGAACATATAACCTCCAGAGTCGTAACATAGAATTCATAATTCAATATGAATAACTAAACACCACTGTTTTGGCATAAAGAAATAAAAAATTGTTGTAATGAAGTAATAAGTTTCATAATCAGGTAGAAGTATAAAATAATTTCACTTTGGAATAACTCAACAAGTTACAAATATCATTATTGTATAATAAATAGTAAACTTGTTGAGAGAAATTGATACAAAGATACAGAAAAAAATAATAAAACACTTGAAGAGAACACAAACTAAACATTACAACACGAGTACTGCCAAACGAGAAGTGATAGTTCGGTAGAATTGAAAAGAAGGAGTCACGTGCGTCAAGAATGTGTCGCACTCATATTGGTGGAGGGTTGTCACATGATGATGTGCATGTGGGACGCAGTTGAATCAGTCAATTCAAAGATGGGTGGAAACTTCAAGGATTGTGGCATACAATTTTTTTTGCATATAGAGGGCAGCACTGAGTGTGAATAGTTATTTATGTGAGCAGAGGTAATGTACAGTATGAGAAAGCCTGGTTTCACTCACACACACCACACTTCTGCCTTAACACAAAATGATAGGCAGAATTCATGACTAAAGATCAAGCTAAAAATGAGGTCACATTGTAGACAAATGTATCATAAAAAAATATCTCAACCACCTCTTTTGCATACAGATCAGTGTTCATAATGTGTTTTGAGTAGTTGTGTGGTATCTGGCTACTTTTCAATTGATGACTTTGATTTGATTTGTTAAATGTTAGATTACTATAACCAAAAGGAATTAATTTTAATTTTTATTTAAACCACTAATTTAAAGCTATTTATTAATTTTGCTTTCACTTTCCAAACTCTATTACACAGTGGTTATTTGAAGTTCATGTGTTGTGAGAATCACTTTATTACTTTTTAATTTATGAAAAACTGAGTTTGAATGTAAATGTGTTTTAAATTTATATGTTACATATTTTAATATTTTTATTGAAAATAGCATTAATAATTATTAACAAGTGTTAATAGTGAAGAAGTTAGTTCAAATTTAATACATTCAACAAAAATGTAAATCAAAAATTTGTTATGTCTTGCTGTAGAAATGAAAAGTCAGTACATACTATGCCAAGGCCAATCAGTCCTATGTTGACAATATATAAAACTCATTTGTCACAAGATGTATGATAATGTAAAATTTGCAAGGCAATTATTTTCATGGGAACTGGTATGATCAAAGATCATACTCAGCTGATTTGCCCACCAAAATAAAAGGACAATTTTCATGTTATGACTTGTACTATGTCACCGGTGTATTAGCAATACGACAACTACCTACTTAATTGATGCCATTTTGGAGTGAAATAGTCTGTATATTTGTTAAAACTAATATACCTTATTTATAAAAAAAGTTACCTCTGTACTTGTTTTAGAAAATATTTACAATTGTCTTAAAACACCCCCAGCTGCTAACTTCTAAGCTCCCACCATAAGACTACAGTTTCAAATATTACCAGTTTTTGTAAAGCAAAAATTACAAAAACTGTAATATAGTTAGACTATTTGTAAGCATGTGATCAATAAAGATAACTTAAACATAAAAAAATCAAAATTAGGATAAGCAGTTTCAATTTGTTTTTATAAGTTTATCCAACACAACTGTTAATAAAATTTATATCAAAACAATATTATATATATCTAAAAATATAATTTATAGTTTTATTTTGTGGGCAGTTTGAGTGAAGATATTAGGATAGAGATGTTTTATTATTTCTATTTCTTGTTATCATTCATACTTATCAGTAAGAAAACTATGATTTGTCTGGATATTTAACAACACTGTATACAAAAAATTGGAAAAATGTTTATAGTGTCCCAACAAAATAATTTCTATAAATAAATAAACTTACAAACTGCACCTGTGAAGACACATCTTCTAACCTTGAATTTAGGTAAAAAATAATTCATTTATGGAGTCTGATCTTTAAAAATAAAATGAAGCTTTGTCAAAAAACACATGACAATCTTTTGCTAAGGTTATTCAAATTAATATTAATCATTGTAATGATGAGTTGATAAAACACAAGCTCTTCTAACAGGAGGACACTGGACTGAATCTAGGACCCTATCACCACAAATGGTCCTCAATACTTCCCTGAATGTAGCAGCACATTAGCAACCACAAAACAGGATATAAATTAATTAGTAATAAGTACATTGCAACAAAAAATTAGCAAGCAATTAATGATTAAACTAATGTGATTGTATAGGCTACTAACCATAACAATGACATGAAAACATCCTTTTTGATGGAAACAGTCTTCAGGGTGGTGACAGGATAATATTCAACCTGCAAAGCTTCAAACACAATGGACAACAACGTATGGAAGACTTTCATGTGTGGTTGAGACTGCAGGGCATTATCCAGGATTGTATAAAACACACAAAAACTACACCAACAAAAGTGAAAGGAACCGCAAAAGTAACTCCGACCAAGTATCAATCTCTATCAGAGAGAACATAACAAAATATCATGGCCAGATAACAATCCACAGACTACACCTACTAAAGTACGTTGTTTCATTCATTGGTGCAATGCCCATAAAGCGTGGATACAAGAGTAATGAACTGGAAATGGGTATCCTTATGCAAAGCAGCAGCCAAAAGGGTGTAGCAACCCTGACTGCTTGAATCTTTATGAAAAAGAAATCGGTAGCTCCCTTATGGTCTACTCTACAATTTGGGAGCATTGACCAAATCTTTTAATTTCTCTAAGGACAGTCTACAAACAAATCTCTACCTGAAGAATGTTACAGATCAGATATTACCCATGTTGCACTTTTATTATCCTAATGGAAATGATTCATCCCAGAAGAATAATACACCCATACACAAGTTTCAAATTATTAAAGAATGGTTTAAAGAACTCCTATCTTAATGTCATAAGGATCTTTGTAGTTTGTTCTTGAAGATAGATTTCACAGTCAATTTCCACTTCCTTCATCTCTCTAAGAATTAGATACTGTTCTCATGGAAGAATGATAATATACAATATCACAAAGATTCAAAGACCTTGCTTACACATTGCCACATCAAGTAAATGCAGTTTTGGATACTTGTGATGGATCTACACCTCATTTTATACTGTTTGGTTGGTTTTTATAATTTTTTTGTTTAACCCTAATAGTACATTACATTATTCTGAATGTATTGTGAATCAGTGACTGAAAAAACAAAAACATAAATGTAATGACATGCACCAAGAAACTAAGAAAAGTTTAATACTAAAATTCTATTTTTTGAAATGATAGACTACATTGAAGGAAACTAGTAATCACCACCACCACCTCTTAGGTTACTCTTTTACCAAAGAATAGTGGGGGATTGACCATCACAATATAACACCCCCACAACTGAAAGGATGAACACATTCAGTGATAGGGTTCAGTCTCTTGATCCACAGATTGCGATTTGAGTGCCCTAATCATCATGTCTTTGTTAAGCAAGTGACAAGTTTTACTACATACAAACACTTACTTTGTACAAAGATGGTCTAATTCGTTCTCCAAACACCACTTGGCCCAAGTTTTCCACAGGAGAATCCTCAACAGATGCCGTACAGAAATCAAAACTTAACAAAAGAAAAACAACAACTGAATTAATATTTAAAGATACCCCCCCCCAAAAAAAAAATGTTATATCTTTTAAACATTGGGGGGGTGGAGAAAATTGTTATATAATGTGTCTAACAGATGAAAACTAAAATTAACTTCATGGTGCACTTTTGATCCTGTTTACCATCATATAGCTTTCAACAACATGAAATGTTTTGTTTGCATATTGCTTTGACAGTACAACATGTAAACAATAATAACCCCATTGTTTACAATACAAATGCTTAACTTTAAGTGAAATAAGTTATGTACGTTTAACTTCAAATTTATGACCATCCAGTTAACACCTGTATCTAAATCACAAAAGAAATAAAAAAAAATATGTTAATCACTCCTTTATTAAGCAGGTAGTTTGAAAATTGTAATGTATTATGTAGTTACTCGAATAGATTTCTTAAATGAATAAATTACAATTAGAATGTAAATTTTTTGTATACCATGATAAATGCATAAGGTCTTACAAATCCTCAATTACACCTCATTTTCAGCTTAACTATCACAAATTACCATTAGTGATCTGAGTGTTACACTTGATTAAAATGCCATGCAATACTTAACAAATTCTCAAGTTTCCAAGGAATCCATTATTTTATACAAGTAAACAGCCACTTAGTGGCAAAACCCACATATTCCTCCATTCAAATAGGCCATACAACCTTGTAAGTGACAAACAATTTTATATTTTTAGGTATCAAATCCTTAAAATAAAACTAAAAATATTTTCACTATAGATTTAAATATACATCTAAATTCTATCTACTAATAAACCCTGCACAAGATTGAAAGCAACTTTTTTATTTACTGTAGCTGATTTCCAAATATGGTAAAGCAATGATTATTGGTTTCGTGGATACAACAAACTTTAAAACTTCGGAGATAGTCAATATAGTTAACATTTCAATGATATTACTCTCAATAAAAATGCTTGCAAAAGTTAATATTTTTCTACATTGAAAATATATTTCTGATAGATACTTCCTTCTTCTCACAATTACAGCTATTCTCGATTTGACTGCCCTCTATTGCACAATTTTTCATTCACCACTAGTCTTGAAATTCCCACCTAACTCACGTGTGGTTCAGCTGCATTATAGCTAAAAGTGTGATGATACAGTGATATGATACAATTTATATATCTTCATGAAATTTAGCAAGCTTTCAGTAAACATTATAAGTCTTTTGTACAGAAAAATTCAGAATTTCTAATAAGATATTCTAATGAAAATTAGTGATTCAATAAAGGAAGAGAAGTATTGAGTACTACATTTGTCTTCATTTCTTTTATTAAGAACATTATATCCAAAATAACATAACAAATTAACAATAACAAAATAGATAGACAGATATTAACTTTTTTATTTTAATTCTCTTGCCTCCTACAGTTGATTAAACCTGAGAATTTGAAAATGCACTGTAATGTGTGAAGTACTTAAATAAGACAATGTTAGTAATATACAAAATAAATTACAGACAAAACTGTTAAACTTTGTAACAAACCATTGGAAAACTTCTATATCTAGATATGTATCATATCGCAGCATCAATATCTAGTTATGTATCATATCAACTACTGTGATGAGATACGTGCCCCTAATTATAGCATGCAAGTAAGCATGTGACAATCCTCAACCAATAGGAGTGCAACACAATTACCTATTGCAGCTGACACCCTCTATGCAGTCAAACCCAATCTTCACTTCAAGATTAGACAGGACAAAAAAATATCGACATCAGAAGTGGGAAGTGTGAGAGGAGTAGGAGTCTATCGGAAATATATTTTCAATGTAGGAAAATATTAACATCCAATACAATCACTTACCTCCTCTCACAGTCACAGCTAGAATCACACATTGATCAGGTTGAGGAACTGGTATAAAGATACACAGAAGAACACCCTTCAGAAGTGTCTAAAGAGCACCCATGAAGTATGCCTTCATTATGTAGAGGAAAGAAAGTTATGGGAGACTGCGCAAATCTGAACCAAGTATACTCATCACCCATTTGAAGCCAATAGGTGTTGTGTCACAAAATAGGGTGGAACAAGATATCAATTCCAAATCCAAAGGAAGTGGTCTTCAAGGAAGCCCAAGTCTCCAGAAGAGAAAGAACCACTCTTGCAGGGAGAAAATGTGAGGAATATGCCTACTGAATTAAAAGCTCCATAGAATACTGACAAAGAAGAGAAGGCTGGGCAACCTTGTAGTGGGAATAGAAGAACACCCCAAGCGAAACAATTTATTGGGTTAGGAAGACAGCAAGCTTTTTCACCTTGACCAGCCAACACATCTGAGGAAGCCGAAAAGAAAGGAAACAAAATTGCTAAACACGTTCCCCATGGACAAAGTGAAGATAAAAATGGGATGTCAGGGATATAGAGATGTGGATATTAGCATCGAACATGTCAAACTTCTTCGTCCAAGGACCAGCAACAAATGCCCATTCAAGGGACAGACAAGACTCCATGGTGAACAGGGAAACCTCCATTGAACAGTTCAGACAGAAGGAACTAAAATGGATTACTAAACCTTGATCTTTATGGAGACTACAAAAGACAGGAATAGAAACGTGGTATGGTAGGAATAACTAGTTCTATAGTGTCCATGAAGATAATTCCTGAATCACCTCTGAAAAATGCTGTTTGGAACTCAAGGAGGAGAAAAGGGGACTGGAAGGAAGATAAAGGAGGAGGAGAGAAAAGGAATATAGAGTCCTGAGGACCAGACCCTAAAAAATCCTAGGGTTGGTGGCAAACGTTTCCCAAATACAGACAAAACAAAAGAGCCTGGCCCCAACTGGACTGGAACTCACAGGAAAGTCACAGGTACCATTGGGGGCATGCTGGATAACAGTGAACAAGAAAGAGTACACTATGATGAAAGAACTCATGAGAGGGGAACAGGTAAGAAAGAGGATAACACAATGACAGGAGAGTAATCCCATGAAAAAGGCAGAGGGATTAGGGTCAAAACCCAAAAGAGGGGGAGAGAATACAACTGTGGATTAACCAAAATAGGATTCAACTAATGATGATAAACAAAAATAAGAACCACAGAATACAAATGATTGTCAAATGCTCATCATTTACCCCAATTTCAGGGGAAGGGCAAAAGACAAAATAATCAGCAATCAGTGCTGTAGTGAAAAGGTTACGGGATAGTTCAGGTCAGAAGACAAAAACAGAACCTACTGTGTTACCAAGTCCAAAAGGGAGAAGGTCTCAGCATGACCAAAGTTTGAGGAAAAAGGCTGTCCAAATCCTCGTCTTCATGTTTGAATTCCCTGGGAAGGAGAAAAAGGGTTGTCGAACAGGAAACCCCCTCAGCCCACATGAAAGAAGCCATCTCCCTCTCCTACAGTCAAAAACATTGAACCTGAAGCCAATATACCAGGTGGTTGGTCACCAGTAGCGTCAGAAGTAGTAATGGCTGTGACTCAAAAATGGGAGTACATGATACCATGGTTGATTACCAGTACAGGAATGGAAAGTAATAAATTCAAAAAAAGTTAAATAACTGCAAGCTTGAAAGGTGAAAATTTTTGAAATTGCAATTAGACATCGAAGTTCCAAAACCAAGAGCAATGAAGCAAAATTTAAACAAGGAAAAAATTAAAAAAAAGGAAGTAAATGCAGGGATGGCTAATATCAATCCTTCAAAAACAATGCAAACAAGATAGTAAAGATGGCATTTGCATCATCCCTACATAACAGCACAGACACATAGCATAGTAGAATGTTAACAGAAAAAACAGGATAAATTAAACTCAATTAATATATTGCTATATATTAATTCTTTTTTTTTAGTTTTTTTTTACTTGTTTGCTTTCTTTTTTTAATGCAGTGTTTCAATAGACATAGGTAGGTTCTATTTATAAACAAGTTCTAAATACAATGAGGTTCCAGTTGTAATATATAATGTTTATCTATTATTGGCTTGTAATGCCTGTTTCACTCTGTACTTAAGCTTTTTAAAGGAACACCAAATTTCTGTAAGAAAACTAACTTCAAGGGGTAATTATAACTTCATTTACACTAGAATTATGACTTTTTTTATTATTACTAGTTATTAATAATACTTATAAAAGCAGATACTCCATTTGAAACTATGTCACCTCAGTAAAATTGATTGACACCATTGTTTTGGATTTTGAGTTATCAGGTAATAAAAATGGAGCAGAAGAAATAAGAATAAGAAATTGGAACTTTTTGCTATGATATTTATAGACATTACTAGAACTTGTGACTCAGTCATTAAATACATATTGTTATAAAGGGAAACACTGTATAGTATTGTAAAGTTCTGATGACCTATTGAGGAGATATTCAAAATACCATTTCGATGAACATCATCTGCTACCACCTGCCTGATAAATGAAAAAAAGGTGAGCTAGACGTCGGAACACTGTCATACCAAAGATTGGGTTCAACTGCATAGAGGGAGTCAGCTGTGATAGGAGGGTGTGTCACACTCCTATTGGTGGAGGATTGTTGCATGCTATAATGCAGCTGAACCACATGTTATACACATGGAGTTAGGTGGGAGTTTCAATGCTAGAAGCAAGCAAAAATTGCATAACAAAGAGCATTCAAATCGAGAATAGCTGTAAGTGGAGGTAAGAGATTGTATTGGAAGTAAAATAAACAGAACATTCAAAATTAGCAAAAAGTTGTGAAAGTCAGTTTACAATAAATACCTACTTCAAAACTATCTTGTTGACTATATTCTAAAGTATCTTCAAATGGCAAACAAGATTTTTACTTACACGTAACTACAAGTTATCCTTTGAGCTTGCTCTTAAAACACTAAAAACTGATTCCTATTTTTCTTCTTTTGAAGTTTTATCGAGATATTTTGAAGGATTGTGGCTGGTTCTCTACTGGTACAAAATAAAATGTTCTGGGGAACTTCAGAATACATCAAGCATTACATGACATGTTTTAATCATGTGTAACATTGCCACAACTCGTGATAACTTTGTGACAGTTAGTTGAGCTTAGAATGAGTATTTGTGAGTCTAACAATTGCAAAACTGAAACTAACAATATATATATACAAAATTCAGCAATACCATTTCTCAAGTTGTAAGCTGTTTTTTATTAAGTCAAAGAAAAACGTATGCTTACATTTAAGCTTTTACACTCATATATGTACTCCTTCTTTTTAAGCAAATCATTAATATGTATGTTTAGAACAATAAGGCCCCACACAAATATATCAATTTGCTCAAATTGAATGAGATTTAGATTTTTAAGCATTAAAACCTAAATATATAATTTAAAAGAAGCAAACCTTTTTTATAATCATAATGAAATTCAGCTATAATTTTACACACTGAATTTCTAGAATATATATTTGAAATACACCTAATTCTATTTAACTGACCAGTAGAAAATAATTTTTATTAACTCAAATATATACAAAACTTCACATTTTCTTACTTTGAAAATGTATTTCCGATAGGTACCTCCTCCCACACAAAGATATCTTGATCCTGGTCTGCCCACCAAGCATAACTAAAAATAATTTTGCTACAGTGCACCAGTCTATATACCCCATCAGTTTTGCGCCATTTCAGAACATGTGCTGATCATGTGACTACTCTACACCAATTGTACTGCTCCATTTATAATGGTGCAGCTAGCTCCATCCCTCTACTATTCTAGAACAATCCTCACTTTTGAGAATTGGCAGGCACAAACCATAAATGCCGGCATCTCAGTGGGGTGGAAGGATAGGAAGTGGGTAAGTGGAGGTAAGTACTTATCAGAAATACATTTTCAGAGTAAGAAAATAACTTCTGAAATGGCACTACCTCCTCTCACCAAAAGCTAAAATCCCACATTGCCAAGGTAGAGGGGCCAGTGAAGGCACATCAATCTCAAATCAAGAAGAAAGTGACCGCACTGAAAGAATGAGTGTGCTAGAACATGAAAAGAAAGCACACCAGTGGGGTACAGCACTACTTCTGGAACAGGTATGCTCATCACCCAGCAATTAATACAGTAACACAATTGGGGCAGAACTGAATTGATAGGCACAACTGAAATCCATAAAGAGACAGACAGCATTGAATCAGTGTAGAAAGTGCTGAATAACTATAACATGAATCAGTATGGTGTTGACAAACATGGAAAGGTTCGTTTGTATGCAACCACTTTCCCATATATGTATGTGCCAAGGGAAGTGCCCTAGGTTTCATCGGATTACACCAAGTACAGTCCATCTGAGCAAAACATCCAGTGGAAATGCCTTGTATAAGATATAGCGATCAACAAGTGCAGTCCACCTCAACAAAAGCATGCAGGGGAAGTGTCTTGGATAAAAAGGTTTATGAAAAATATAAATTACTGTTATGAGTGAAATCGTGAGGGTCATCATAACTATTCCTCTGTCCACATCCATGTCATAACAAGACATAGTATTGAACATAATGATAGTGAGTCATAGTATGGTGCCAGTAAATTAGCTAGCGATAAAAACAAAGTGGCTAGGGTTTAAGGACTGTGAAATGTACTTGAATAGGCCAAATGCGGTCCACTCAGGCAAAAAACATCGAGGGGAATCACATCGGATTGTGCCAAGTGCAGTCTATCTGGCAAAAACATCCAATTGAAGCATCTTGCATAAGATAAAGATATCAAAATGTTCCGTCTGCCCAGGCAACACCCAAGGAGAAGTGCCTTGGATACAGAGGATTAGGCTGAGTGTGATCCACCCAGGCAAAAAATATCCAGAGCAAATGCCTTGGGTTATGTCGGATAATGCCAAGTGTGGTCTATCCAGGCAAAAAACATCCAGTGGAAGTGCCTTGCATAAGAAATATATAATCATCAAGTGCAGTCTGCCTGGGCAAAAACATCTGGTGGAAAGTGCCTTGGATACTGAATATTATTGCATTATTCATTGTTTGGTACTGTAATGATTTCAACAACTATTGCCCTCTTCTTGTCTCCTTACACATGGATTATTTTGTTTTTTAAAAATCCCACTCAGGCGGAAACCTCCACAGTCCACCACTCCAGCAACTAGGAACTAGAAATGGTAAGGACTCTCATGTTCCACTAAAAGAGAGGGAAGGGGAATACACATTGGGGAGTCCAAAGGTATGACACACTGGAGACAGTGCAATGGGTATCTGTAATTCCCTATTTTGAAAAGCATACTGACCCCGACTGTACGATTCACAGGTCAGTAGGTATGGGCAGAAATCCCCACCTGCTTTACTCTTGAGGTCAATGAGTGATAGTCCTTTATAAACAGAACTAGTAACATTTAGTAAAAAAAATATAGATACATATACCACTGGACAAGCTGTTGGTGGTCTTACAGAAACACCCCATCTCAACAGTGAGCATTATAGAATTATTCATATCTAATGCAAATATAATATGAAGCATACCTGACCAGGCAACACCCGCTACCAGGTGGGATCCTGAAATATGATATATATCAACTAAAAATATATAGAGGAAAAGTAATATGTCGACTTACCCCAGTCAAAGGCAAACAGACATGTATAGAATCGCTACAGGAGGACCACGTTACCTGCCAGACGAAAACACAGCCAGGTCATGTGACGAATGTATTGGGAGTTATCCGCATACCAGTCTGAACAATATCCTCCAAAGGATGGTGAAGGCGAGCAGCTAAAGACATAGTTAGATAACAAAATGGGTGTGAAGAAACATTGTGCGGACAGCAACCTTCCATGGACAAGTCAGAATACACCAATCGTATAAGATGACGAGCCCGACCAGTGAATGCAATAGGGACATATCACGGTTCACAGAGGAAATCTTCAGAACAAATAGATGAGCCACATAACATGTCAGGGAACGAACCATATAAAGAAGTCTATCCAGAACTGAAATGGAGTACAGGTGGGAAATGGAAAGTAAGGAAATAGGAGAAAAGGCCAAACCACCTGCCCTCCCAGCAGATGTCCAGGGAAAGAAGGCCTGATCAGGATAGAGAATAACATAAGAAAAATGGTAAATAATAAATATTGGAACGACGAAGACCGCAAGCAAGGAAGAGGAGTAAGAGGACTCAAGGAAAAGATGGTACAAGCAACACATAGCAATGGGTTCAAATGGAGAACTGGATAGGGCATGAAGGACAAAACTGAGATCCAATATGGCAAAACAAAGTGATGCGGAGGGTGGACAAGATGAAAGAAATGGAAAAGGAGGAAGAAAGCTTTCTGGAAACAGAGAATTTGAAGCTGGTCAACAGGGTAGCCCTGTAACAAGAAACAGATGACACAGACCAACCTTGATCAAACAACAGGGTGAAGAACTGGGAAAGATGAGGTAACAAAGGGTGGATGGAGGCCACAGTGAAAGGACCAAGGTCTGATGGTAGACCACTGCCTCTGGTACACAAACAAGGAGAAAGGTCAAATGGAACAGGAAAGGAAAGATGCTACACGAGGGGTGTATCCTTGAGTTGAGGCAAAGGACTGGACAAAAGCCACGCAAGAAGATAGAGCTTGGTGATGCTGGAATGAACTATGTCCAATCACAGTTGTCGATGGAGAGACAGGGACAGGGGTAAGGGCCAGAGCAAAGGGAACCATGTCTGAGCAGGCCAATATGGAGCAATGAGCAGGAAGCATCAAGAAGTGGTCTGGATAAGGGAAAAGACTCTGAAGAGGATTCTGATTGGAGTGTAGGCATATAGGTGAAGACCCCTTCAATCCTGACTGAATGTATTTACACCCAGAGTTGAAGGTGTGGAACCAGAATCCAAAAGAAAGGAATTTTGGCATTCCAGTGAGTGGCAAATACATCTATATGCAGTGTTCCTAGTGGAGAAAACACCCACTTAAATACCAGTGGAAAAATGGAACACTTTATGGGGAGAGCCTGGTTGGGTCAAGATTAGCAATCGGCCACAAGATTCATAATGCCTGGAATGTGACACGCCTAGATTGCCACATAGTAGTCACGGGCCCAGTAAAGAAGATCCAGGGTCTGAAAACACAGAGATCTGGATGTGGTCTCCCTTGCTTGGTGATATAGCTGACAACAGTGGAATAGTGAACCATAACCACCCATTGCCCTCAGGAGCGGGAAGAAGTGATACAGAGCCCAATGAACTGTCAAAAGTTCCAGAATGTTGAAAATGGAGAGTAGCCTCCTTGACAGACCATCAACCAGAAATCTCTTGGGAATTGAGGGAAACCACCAACCAACTAAGGAAGCATTGGTAAACAGATGAGACTCCAAACAAGGTGGAGGAATAGGAACCCCTACCCTGGCCAGTTCCCTGTTGAGCCACCAGGCAAGGTAGGCCCTGATCCCAGGGAAAGGGTAATGGGATGGTCCAAAGGATCATGGGAGAAGTTCTACTGGTCGAGAAGCATCCATTGAAAAGAACACATGTGAGTTCAACCCAAGGGAATGAGAGCTTCCAAGGAAGACCACATCCCCAAAAGAGAGAAAACCCCACTCACAGTGAGAAAAAGATAAGGTAGGGCCATTGAGACTGCCCAATCCATATCCCTGAGCTGAAGTGGAGAAGGATGGGCCCAACTAAAATGGGAATTGAAGAAACTCCCAATGGAATAAGATGATATGAAGTGGGATTAAGAATTGACTTCTCCAACTGGAACAGAAAACCCTACCTGATTAGCTTTCCGAAGAAGTAAGCAGGCATGATTGACTGACTGGGAGAGGGGAGCAAGAGCCAGTCATCTATGAAAAGGAGAGTCCAAAGACCCAACGAGTGAAAATGTCAGGCAAAAGAGCATATAACTCAACAAAACACACAGATCCAAAGAAAGATCAAACAGCAGCACCCGGAACTGGAAGACACAAACCTTGTGGATGAACTGAAGAAAAGGAGTTGACATTGGAGCAGTTGGGATATGAAGATAGGCATCCATCACAATGATTTGGAAAAAAAAAAGGTGAGAGCTAGGGCTCAATGGTGAATTGAGGTGGCTCCAGATAACATTACAACCTGGACATGTCTATGACAGGTCTTCAATCTCCTGTCTTTCAAGACAACAATTAGACAGAATTAAAATCCCAGTTCAGCGGTGAACACCTTTTAAACAGCCGTTTGTGTAGTACGTCTTGAACAGACTAAGCAAGACAACTGGAAGAGATATGATCCCAAGGAGGAGGAATGAGAACTGGGAAATGGATAGAAGGTAGCAGAACTGAAGGCAGAAACCTTCATACAGAACACATAGAACCCACAGAACCATCATGAAGTGTAGCCAAAAAGACACAAATTAAACATACTTAGAGAAAGTACTTATTACTAATGAACTAACAAAACCAAGAAACCTGTAGAGTCTACAAAGTACACAAAAAAAACAAAGTTGCAAAGCCAAAACAATAAGCAACACCGAAAGTACAAAACCACTAATGAAATTTAGAAGATAAAAGTATTAAACTTATAAGTCCACTCAAAGAACTGATAAGACAAAAAACACAAAAGTAAAACCTACCCTGAAGAACATAAAAATGAAATGGCACCCAGTTAATAATAAAAAATTTTGACTCAAATCTAATCCCCAATTGGATGTGACTAGTATAAAAAAAATAAAGGAACTTACAAACTGACATAAACAATTAAAAAAAATATAAATAATGAACCAACACACCCACAGTAACCCAAACAGTAACTATCGGGCAAAACCCATACATAAACTGAAAATTAAACAAAAACAAAGAAATAAACAAACTCTAAATGCAAATTTAAACTAAAGTGACTTAGATGGTAAAAGAATTATAAACATCTAACGTACAAAATATTGAGCAGAGAAGACATGAAAGACCTAAATTATTGTGTGACAAAATTGGGTCAATCCACACAAGCTCACATAAACATACTAAACATGGGTATACCTACTGAGAGTGAGGAATACATGTTGAAAAACTTACCACAGATCTCCTGGGAAAAAGAACAATACCTAACCCAGGAGATTACAGGTAGAAGGTGCCATAGAAAGAAATGTCCATTCAGTAGTTATATCCTGAATAGGCCAGGATCAAGATAGCTTTGGGTATCAGGAGGCAGTATCATTTCAGAATATAGGCAATTCACAATGTACATACTTAGAAGTACACAAACTTCACACTAAAATGTTTCTTTATTATCAGCAATTTTATTTTCAGTATATAAGATAATGATCTCAAGCACAACTTTCATATGAGCTTGTATAATTTATACTTACTGATGATATTCAAATGGAATTACAGATTCATCTGAATCAAGGCGATTTACAAAAAGTTCCACTTCAGACTGCAAAATAGATATATAAATACATGTAGATATATCACTATTACAAAAGTAACAACAGCAATGTACAATGATCATAACTGCATTTTTTGATGTCATGGAGAATATCATATTCTTACACACAGTATTTTTACAAAAAAATTTAATAACAAGTGCAATCATAGAATGTTAAAGCAAAATTATGGAAAAACCCAAAACCTATTTCTCAAGCAGTGCTATATATATATGCAAAAATATTTATGTATTGTGAGACAATAATTTTTTCTAATATTATTAATTTCAATTTCATTTATATTCATCTATGATTAACTTTC
This sequence comes from Limulus polyphemus, assembly GCF_000517525.1. NCBI lineage: Eukaryota > Metazoa > Arthropoda > Merostomata > Xiphosura > Limulidae > Limulus > Limulus polyphemus. The sequence goes on from NW_013668322.1 coordinate 147,828, forward strand.
AAATTTGCTTAACATACCTATGTATAAAGTTTAAATATTACTCTATTTAGCAATGTTCACTGGTCAATAGCAAAAGTTTATCAGTTTTATTAAAATGCCTGTGAGTAACAGGTAATACATGTTATATGATTAGGTCATAAAATATATGTGAAGATACTAATTTAAATTTGTAGTGTTGAGTCTCAAGATGAGTTGTACTAAAAGGTGCAGGGTATAGAGAATCCTGCATCTCTCCAAAGATACTCAGTATTTGCTCTGGGGCTAAAGCAGCACATGAGCTATAACACTGTCTTTCAGTTCCTGTAACAGATGTATCCGAAACACTGATCTTTAAGTAATTCTACAAAGCAAAAATTTAAAAAAGCATTTTTATCATGAATAATCAGAATTTCTGTGGGATTAAAGGAGCACATGCACCATGATACTTTCTTGCAGTTCTGGTAACACAGACAAACTAGATACTGATCATTAAGTAACCCTACAAAACCGAATATGTACTATCAACAATCTTCAAAGCTTCCTTACCTTCTGCCTCAAAAACACATCTGTTGTGTTTTCATTTACAACCAATGAAGTTTTGTATGTAATTAGTTTCAGTTAACCTTACTTTGGCTGTCATCAATCATATAGTATTAATATCACATCTGTAATGGCTTGGAATTGTCAATGGTTACATACATCATATTATGTATGACTTTTCTGTTTATATGTTAGTCTTTGTGTGTAATAGGTAGTTAAATGTAAAAAAAAAACGTTTTTGTCATTATTATATACCTATATTTAGTGAAAGACAAACAACAAAAAAACATTCATAATTGATATTGAAAGGATGGTGCTACATTAGCCTCAGAGTAAGAACAAATTGGATTTTCTCCAGAATCTAAATGTGTGCTGTGGATACCATACAGTGGCAAATTCAAGCATACAAGTATGTGTGATTAGCACTTCAAATTAAGAATACCATGATAAATAATGTTTCACACACAAGTATTGTATTACCCCTCTGGCACCATGAAACAAAACCAAATAACTATAAAAAAAAAAAGAAATTGCATAATGAAATTTTATATGAAAAAGTACCCTTCAAACAAAATATTGTAGATATAATTTTATTTCCTGAGAATAAACCCAGACTTGACTAAATTATATTATCACCTTGTGTATATATTGTACACAACTATAATCATGAATATTTTCTGTGAAGATAAAGTTTTAATAAATACAACCGAATCACTACTGAGAAGATGAAAATATTCATTAGTTTGAAATTTAGTCAACACTGCTCAACCAGAAAACATTTTTGTTTCTATTAAAACATGGTCTGCAGGTTAGTAAATTTTTGAAAACATGTTAATCATTTCAATATTTCAAACTGTAGTAAAATACTGTACATGCATTTATCAATAAATTTTTAGAAAAATTTTGCTTTAATAATATTAGAGTTGGGTGATTAATGGAATTTGTTAATCAACTACACTCATCTAATTGACTACTCTCACATAAGATGGATAAAAACACTCAATTTGATGAAGGACATAGTCATCAAGTATTCATGGGGAAAACACAGAAAGTTCTCAAGTGGTTCGACTCATATAATCTTTGTTCATTTATATATATAATTTCTCATACTTTTTTTCTTTTTCATCTCACCCCTACTTACTCCTAAAGCTTTCACTTCACCCATATTTACATTTTGTTTAAAAAATATATAGTGTTCTCATAAACAAACCTTTTATGCATAAATGCACAAATTTTGACATTACGTACAGAAAAAATAGCATTATCATGCATTAAATATTACAAGTGACTGATAATACATGTGGGTTATCATAATTTTAATTATAAATATAATCTGGATGGGAATAACCTCAACAATGTTAGAAAGAAAGGGATCTTGGTGTTTTGGTTGATCAGTCTTTTAAGCCATCCAAGCAGTGTGTTGTTGCAGTGGTAGGGCAAATAGGATTTTACGTTGTATCTACAGAAATATTGAAT
>NW_013668322.1:149832-158595 GCF_000517525.1 Limulus polyphemus
AGGTTATAACTTCATTGTATAGGTCACTGGTTATCACACATTTGGAATATTGTATTAAGTCTTGGGCTCCTTACCTTAGGAAAGGGTTCAGAGAAGGGTTACTAGAATGGTACCTGGAATGGAGGGGTTGTCATACGAGAAGAGATTGAAATCTCTAAAATTGTTTCCTTTTGAAAAAAAGAAGAGTAGAATTAGAGGGCATCTGACTGAGGTATTTAAATTGTAAATGGAATTCATAATGTTCATTCATCATCTTTTTTTATACTTAACATTGAGAATAATAGGACTAGGGGACACAAATATCAATTTTGGCAGGGTAAGAGTCATATTCAGCTAAGTCAGTTTAATTTTCCTAAAAGGTGGTTGGCCTATGGAACAGGTTGCCTTCAGATGGAGGCAGTGAGTTTAAGAGAAAGCTTGAAGCTTGATAACTATATCAATGATAAAGGATGGCTATGAGAGATTTATATATTTATTTTCCTCATCTAATAGTTCTAGGTTAGAGGATGGAACAGCCTAGATGGACCAACAGGTCCCTAAACATTATGTTATGTTAAATTCATTCAGGCAGACATACACAGAACTTGATGCTGGAGATATATATTTTTATATTAATATGAAGGCAAATTATTCATTCAATAGAAGCCAGGATGCATAACACATTAAGATTGTACTCAGTTATTTTTGTCATAGGTTTACATTTTCAGTTTAAGTTCTAAAAAATAATGTTAATGTATAAAAATACTACATATTTATCCTAAATTACATAATGCACTTGCCTACTTGCATATAATTTTTTACATTTTAAACCAAAGACCCAGAAAACTGTGGAATTATTTTCTATTTTCATTTTCCAGCTGTGATGCTGAAAGTGAACAGAAACTTTGATTTGAAAGTGAAATCAGGAGATATGCCATAGTTTGTACAGAAAATAATAACATCTATATTGCAAATTATCCCTTTGCCTAATGGAATCCCTACACATTCTAATAATTATATATTAACTGGGAGATTTAACCACTCCCTTTTTCTGTCAGTGTCATGGTGTCAGTTCTTTACATAGTGTTTTAATTTAACACTAATATTAATAATAAAAATTTCCCCTGAAGAAGAAAGATCCATTTTTCTAAAGCGCTCGGGTTATAGGCTTTTTATTCAATGATAAAAAGTAATATCGTGGGTTTATGCAGCCACAGAAAGTCACTGAGTCGGTGCTTACTAAACTGGAAACATTACAATTTAGTTATTATTTACATTTAAGTCTAACTCTAAGCCTATTCAATATACCTATAAATCTATAGTATAATGCAATATACATACCCCAACGGTTACGAACGGTATAAAATTAAAAACACGTTATTTTAAACAAAATAATGTCAAATACTGTTCGAATTCAATTTCTGTTTCCTATCATAGTATCGACTGTAGGTAAACATAAAATGTTAAGCCTAACTAAAAAAAAAAGAAGAAAAACATACCTTACAATTACCTGTTGTTTTATCTTCTTCACAGTAATTAATGGGTGCTAAACCTGGTAAATAAAACTGGTGAGAACTTCTTATGAAAAGAAAATTAAATGTTATTGTGTATACAAATATACGTTGACACATGGTCATGAAACTTGTAATTTCACGTTATAATTTATAACCTCTCCTTTCTTCTAACCTAGTCTAGACTATGCAGTACTAATCACTACGTTTACGCGAAATCAGAGTGTGAGCGATTGGTTATCTCTCGCGAGAGCCGAATTATACAACTTAAATTATGAGTTTGAAGTTAAGCGCAGAGTTACAAAATCATAACACTGGATTATCTGTGCTGTGCTCACTACGGGTATCGAAACCCGATATTTAGCAAAATCATGACAGTCTGTCTAACAGTGTTAAATGAAACAAATTAGCGTATCAAGAGCACTATTACTTATTTATCAGAAGTTAAAAGATTTCCTTTTGATGATTTGTTTGACACTTGAGAACAAGAAAGGTTGAGATATACATACTTATTGCTTGCTACACCAACAAAAAAAATGCTATATTGACATTTTATGACTCTTTACAGAGTCTTTTAGTTTAAATGTATATATATATATATACAGGGATGTCGGTCGTAACTTAATTAAACTTATATCTTCTTAATTTATAAGCAATAAAGTGAGACCAGAATATCTATATCTATTTATATATATACAGAAAGTATAAAGTAAGTAGTTTGATCTTATATCGGAAGTTGATCTTAATGATAGTAGTAAAAATAGATGTAAAAGGTAAGGTAGCAATCTATGTTTGCGGTGTCAGCTTCAAGGTATTTATTGTTGTTGTTTACTGTACGGTAAAAGCCATGTATTCTATTAACCTAGCGGGTGTCCCGCAAATAGGTTGTAGATGATTTTCTTTCCTGTGATTTCAACATCATGCTCGTTTCCATCCATCCAATGCAACCCGGTACCTACTGCGCATGTGTTAGCTGCTAAGCAACAGGAAAGTGCATCACCCTAAACAAAAGTGCGTGTGGTATGTTTCGCGAACATAGAAAAATATAAATAATATCATTCTGGATTTATCTATATGAAAGACGCATTATATATATAACCTTTATTGTCTTTGAACGAATAGTTAAAATAAAATAAATAAATACAGCAATAATAATTAAAATAAAATAACCCTGGAATTTTTTGAAATATTGCTAATTTTCAGTATTCTATTTCTAATTTTAATTCCACCTATCAGGTAATGCACCATTAAAATTTATCAAACCCATCTCTTAATAAGAAGAACTTGAAAAATTAACTGATCAGATATCTCTTCATACTTTATTAAATACTCTTATTTTTCATCGTCATATGCAAGTCAATTATTTATACCAAATCAACAATTAAGTAACAGTCAAATCCATTTCAAAGTATGACTAATGTATCCCAAAGTTATGTTTACTGTACCACTGTATGCGTGAAAGAATAGCTGCAGACATTGACAATTCAATTAAGTGGTGTCATTAGGACTCCGTATGTTTTTCAAGCAACCATACTGCAACATTAACTATTGACAAAATAAATTTTCAAACGAATAAGCAAAGTCCTTTCCATCATGTGGTATGTATGAAAATGTGAATTTTTGGACTTCACGCGCCCTCTGTATTCATCAATAACTATCGTGTACAAAAGAAAAAAATGGCTGCATTCAGACCCCTTCTCTTTCTGTCTTCCCCTAATGAGTTGCACTATATGGAAGGTCCTCAACACTTAATTATTGAATCACATGAGTCTAGGCTGGGAGAGAAAATGTAAGTACATGCCATGACCTTTTTGGTAAATCAAACGTGTCCATGATAAGTCATTACTGAAAACACCTGATGATTTTTTAAACAACAATAGTAATACCATTTGTTACAGGCGTCGCACTGTGTCATAAAATGTTTAAGGTCATCATTGTGCTCTTTATCCCAATCGTGGGGGGGGTGGGAGAAGCGAAAAAATCTACACAGATTTGAATTCAGATCTCTTATCTACAGACCATCTTACTTCTAGATGTGATATTTTAAAATAGTATTTCAATGAACAGGTACGTTGTTAGGGTAAAATCCAGGATTTTTTATAAGGTGGGGATTGTTCTGCCACTTGTAACTTTGTCAGCCATCGGAAAAGGAGATCCTCCATCTGGATCCGTCTCTGATTATTATTACCACAATAAAAGGAGATTCAAATAGGTTTGCTTAGCAGAATGGTAGTTAAGAATTACTGAAATGTGAAATAAAGAGAACGATACAAATGTTTTATAATAACATATATTTATTACTACAAATAAAAAACAAATGCTACAAATATACATGAAACATGATGAGTAGTATGAGAAAATATATATTACAAACACTATTTTGTTTAGATCGACTATTATGACTTGTAACAAACTAAACAATTATTTAGATTCAAAGTAAACAAGGATTTAGTTTGTGACTTTATGGTAGCTGCCAATAATAAATTTCCCCTTTATTCTAAATTATCGTCATTCTGCTTTAATTTGACACCAAACTGGAGTTTTAAATCATGGTCGAGTGTACAGTTCATGCGACCAAAGAACCATAGTCCAAAGTCCAAACAACAGCCAATGCCAGTACACGTGCGGGCACAAGATAACATGTAAAACATAAACGCTTTAATGATATAGAAATAAAAATGGTCGAGTTTTGTAGCAATAAATAAATATATAATATGCACGATAATCACTTGCCAAACCTGGGACTTTACGCAATTAAATACAAATCATTAAATGATTTTAAAATGCAGGAACTAGATGGATGCAAACATAAAAACTCTTTAATATAATACTTAAATAATATCTAGCAAAACTCGGGTATTATAATACTGAACATTTTACAATGCCAAAAACACCCATTGTACACGAAAAAAAAAAAAATTCAATACAAACCAATCATCAACATATAGTACAGCAGCCAACCTCACATATACACGTTAAATAGATATAGATAAAGATAATATTATAAATTCTTTAAAAAATCAGGATAGAACGGCCGAAATCCAAATTATAACTTGTAATAAACAAAACAAAGAAAATAATTTACAAATGAATTAAAACCAAGTAATGAGAATAATTAACAAGAAAATTACAATAAAATGAGGACGAATGAATAATATTCAAGCGAAACAAAGTAAAATTCTACCGTGGATACTAAAAATTCTAGTCAATGATTGTATTTAGAATGTTTAAACAAAGCTACACAGAAGATATTTGTTGATAATCATTCCTTATTTTAAGATGATAGACATATAGGAAGGTAGCTGGTTAATAGCACACACCGCCAACTCTTGGGCTATTCTTGCTTGATAGAATAGTAGAACTTGAACATCACTCTTATACGCACTGATGACCTCAAAGCAAGGAACATCATTTTTTGGCAGTGGGACGTGAACCATCAATCCTCGTATTCACAATCAGGATATCCTAACTTCTAGGTCTAGAAAAAAAAGAGAAACAGACTATAATATCAAATCAATATAAAGGCAAGTGATAAATAATGTTAAATGTAAGTAACTGAATTATGTAGAAACTTAAAATTAATTAATGCCATAAATTTGTATGGGAAAGTCCTGCAGTTGAGAGATTATTCTAGTACTGCTGTTGTTTATAATAGCTTTCACGATCCAGAAGTATCGTTGCAGATAGAGTTACTATTGATTTTCTGTAATCAGTCTTGACAGTAAATATGTTTTCACTGCTTGCCCCTGGTGTTTGCCCTACACCAATGTGTCTGTATGGCAGTGTATATTATTCACAGCATGGTTTATGATCCAGTTATTCAGTAAACCAACAACTAGAAAATAGTTTCGGACTCTTACTTTTCCAACTGTCAGCGGTATTTCATGATTGGGTGTATATACAGTAAATCATACGATAGTCATTTGATTATTGTGTAGTTAGGATGATCATTTGATTGAAACAAACTATTGAATGACGTTTCGTGGTAAGATGTCATCAGGACATCACGTGATAACCACATGATTATTGTTGTACATTCAAGACGGTTGGTTATTTGAAAAATAGACAACTGAAATGGTGTTCTGATCCTTACTTTCTATGAGATTTGGCAATATTTGGTAATAAGTCTTTGATTTGATATTTTGCAATAATCACTCAATCTATTTTGCTTAATTGTAGCATTATTTCTACGGAACAGACCACGTAAAACTCATTAGATACACAGTTAGGACAGTTGAAATTGTTAGATAAAATGGCGGTTAGAATCACCTGTTGATCATGACTAGGAATTCTGAAAAGACTTTTCAACCCTCCTTGCCTTCCTAGTACTCAGGTTACGTTTTATAATGAATGTTGGTGAACACGTACTGGTACAAACCTCATTGGGGAATTCACAATCTTACACATAATTCGACGTTTGTATTTGTATCACATAAAATTGCATCTGATATCCTGGTTTGTATATACTATTCTTACTAAGGTGCAGTAACTGAATTGTGCTTTAACTCTAATAAAAAAATGAACATAATCTGTACGAATCAGCCAAAATGATTTATTTTCTAAGTTATTTCCGTGTTTATCTAATGCAATAGATGTTTGATGACTCTTATATGGCACTTGAAAAGGCATGGCGATTCAGTCAGATTGTTATGTTATGATGACAAAAGTAATTATGATGTCATCCCTTGTGCACCTTTTTTTTATAGTAATTGTGTACAGCATGTATTTCGGAGTTGACGACACAAATTGTGATATGGGTGGATGTTTTCAGCAACATAGACTTTTTGTGAGATCATTTGAGTTGGAGTAAGTCTAACTCTTTATGTGGTGCTTGAGGTGTAATAGATAATATGTGCTCATCGGTAGTGCATTTGACACTCTCATAGGTCGCTGTAGATGCCATGTTGGCTACTGATTGTTGACAACATGTACGAGAGCACAATCCTGTTTTCCAATTATTTATATTGACGCAGTTCGTGTACAAATTGGATGGTCAGTTGATTGGAACTGAATTGATTCATTTTCAAACCACTGAATGGTGATTCGTAGTAAGATGCCATCAAGACATCACGTGATAACCACATGATTATTGTTGTACATTCAAGACGGTTGGTTATTGATCATGACCAGGACTTCTGAACGGACTTTCCTAGTACTCGGGTTACGTTTTATAAATAATTTTAGTAGACATGTGCTAGGATAAACTTCCTGTTATTGACTATTAAGGTGATAGTCCAACAAAACACATATACAAGAGCGCAATATTTAAGGCAATAAAAATTTACTTAGAATATTGAGATGTGGTAAAGATGATAGATATTAACTTAAACCACATTAAGAGATAAACATGACGTGTGTTATTTGGTTTCAAACAGAAGTATTGATAAGCATGTGGTTTCTCACTAAGAGAAATGTATAGAATTAATTGCTTTAGAGCAGTGGTTGAGTAACGTACCCCTAGTTAATTTTCAACATTATCACGTACCTCTCTCACCCCACCACACACACAAACTCCCCTCATCCTACTTGCATTTAATGACCAAGCTATCTTAAATAACAAAATAACTATCACACACAGAACAAAGGGTATACCAATTAAATATATGTACCACCTGGAAGTAATTTTGTACTACCGGTTAAGAACCATTGCTTTAGAGCCTATACCACACCAGGCAACAGAGACATAGTGACCCATCGTTTTCACCAGTGCTAGTGAAGGAATGAATATCTTTCAGTTTTGGTATCTGAAGTGAAATTACAATTTGTGATTCAAAATGAAATATAACTTAGTGTATTTATTGTTGTTGAGCAACTTTGATTCATAAATATGTTTGATTGGTGTATACGAAATATTTGCAAATTTTGTAGCATATTTAGGTGGAGTGACATCTGGCTGATAATTTCAAATAACCACAAAATGAGATAAAACTAATCTCTTTGCCTAACAGTTGAATGTTTAACGCAAAACTGGTCACTCCTTATTTTATGTTGTGAATTCTCATTGGCTGCTCTGATAAGAATGCTTTCTTAAACGTCTGTACAGTCAAGACAATATATATATATATATATTACAACTTATCACTTTTCGTAAAATTTTTAACATTGTTTTATCATACTTGGTTATAATTTCAGATATATATATATTTACCGTTGGGAAATAGAAGAACAAAATATAAAATTCATTATAAAGATGATAATCCACCAAAATATATTATAACCGATATTATACAAGGATTTAGATCACTATTGATTCCACTATTTTCACGCATGAATGTAAAGTTGTTTAATAATTTGGGCATTTAAATTTTGAGTAGAAGGTGATTCATCAAATGGTTCGAATCGGTCTACCATAACTCAAAAACCAATTGAAATGGTAACTTAGAAAACATAAGGACAAATCAGTTCAAAGATACAATTTACATCAAACTGAGTGCTACAAGATTAATTTGTTATAGAACACTATCTGAATGTTAATAAAATTACAATAATTAAACATACCAATTAAACAGTGCACATTCACGAAATAATGTTAAAACTTACAAAATTTTTACCTAAGAGTGCAAAGTGAAACGTTGACTTCCGCTGTTTCAATTGAAAGTTATAACTTTCTTATACTGAAAATGTATTTCTGATACAGTACATTACCTCCCACATAAATAGCTATTCTCGTTTAGTGCTGACCTATGTATCCTAAAGTAATTTTTCCATATGCCACAAGCCTTGAATCTCCTACAACTGGAATTGACTGATTCAAATGAGTCTTGCATGCAAAATCATCATGCGACACACCTCCACCAATAAGAGTGCAACATACAAACGAAACATATTGTTACGACAGCGGAAGTCACGTGACGCTGCTGCGCGTTAGCGCTGGTGGCTTGCGCGATGAGTTTCTCGAATTATGGAGGAAGTCCGAGTGTGATCGACATACCCTCTTCGTTAGTATATAAGCCTGGCAGCGAAAGCCAGCTGATATGTTAATGAATGAAGAGAGAGCCGTAGTTACTTTGAGTTTCGTGTAATTTATTATTCTGTTAGTTTCAAGCTAGTGAGCCGTAAAGTGTGTGTTTTGCACTCGTCGAGAGCGAAGTTATCGAGATCGTGAATCGCTGTGATTTATAGCGTGTATTATAAAAGTTGTTAAATTTAAAGTGACGAGAAACGTACTGATTGTGGAGCTTCTGTATACTAAAAGTTTGTACCGAGGAAGAATAAACTGGTTTAATCAAGAAAGGACTTGTATCGCTGAAGATCCTCGGAAATAATTTCTACT